>NW_027471785.1:0-20253 GCF_051020765.1 Lasioglossum baleicum | reverse complement strand
TTCGTTAACCTTGATTTTGTACCGTATGCATTCTTCCCAGTATTTCATTTATTTAACAAGAAGTAATTTCCTGTTCTTACATTTTCGAATTTTTTCGATATTATCTATGCTAATTTAAAAAATAGCATTTCTTAGTAAAAGTGACTTCGGTGTTAGCTGGTCGTACGTTCATGACATTATATTGTTAAATTTATTGGTATTTTATATGATTGTTGGTATACGTACCTACCCTCTGGAAGAAACACGAATGGTGAGGGCTCATTGTTGCGTACTGCAGAACGGAGCGGCACTACTGGATGGTCTTCGCTATTGTCGTTATCCTTGATTTTGCACCGCATGCATTTCTTCCATGTTATCCATTTATTTGTTCATACTGTAATTTACTGTTATGATATTTTCTATTTTTATCAATATTTTCCATTTTTAGTTTAAGAAATTGTATTTCTTAGTAAATGTGTCTTTGGAATTAGTTTTGTGTACGTTTATCACAATATTATGTTAAATTTGTTGTTATTTTATAAGACTGTTTGTATACGAACCTACGCTGCCGGAGCGAAACAACTCGAGTGGCCTTGTAGTTGCGCTCTATAGATCGGAGCGACATTGCTGTAAGGTTTTGTTCATTTCTATAACCTCAATGTTGTACCGCATGCGATTTTTCGCTGTTTTCTATTTATCTCTACATGATGGAATTTACCGCTATGATATATTCCATATTTTCCAATATTTTCAATTTTTAATTTAAAAAATTGTATTTCTTAGTAACCGTTTCTTTTGAATTCGGTGAGTTTAGGTTTATTATAATATCAGGTAAAATTCTTTCTTATTTTATACGATTGTCTGTCCCGTCCTACCGCTGCCGCTGCTACACAGCTGGCTATGTTTTGTTCTTGCTTACGGCAAATCTGAACGGCATTCTGGACGCTCTTTGTTAATTCCCTTATCCATAATATTGTACCGTACGCATGCATTTGCAACTTTCCATTTCTTTATACAAACTGTAATTGGCTGTTGAGATATTTTCCATTTCTTACCCAATAATCAATTTTTTGCCTAGCAGATCGTATATCGTAGTAAAAGTGCCTTTGGAAATGTTTGAGTGCACATTTATGACGTTATTTTGTTATACTTGTTGTAATTTTATATGATTGTCGGTATACGTACCTAGGCTGCCGGAGCGACACAAGTGAAGTGGCCTTGTATTTGGGTTCGGTAGATCGGAGCGACGCTACAGTATGGTCTTCATTAATTTTACTAACCAGTATATTGCACCGAATGCATTCATTCGCGGTTTTCTACTTATTTCGACATACTGCACATAACTGTTATGATATTTTCGACTATTCTCGTAGTTTTCAAATTTCAATTTCAAAAACTTGTAGTTTTTGGCAAAGGGTTTCTTGGAATTAGTAGCGTCTACGTATATTACAATGTTTTGCTAAATTTGTGTTATTTTATGTGATTGTCTGTTCAAGTGCATACGTTGCTGGAGCGTCACTACATTACGCTCTTGGATAATTTCTCTAACCTAGATTTTCAACCGTTTGCATTTTTTCCCAGTTTTCCATTTATTTACGCATATTGTAATTTTCTATTACGATATCTTCGATTTTCACGAACACTTCCAATTTTTAATTTCAAAAATTTTATTTTTTAGTAGCAGTGTCTATGGAGTTAGTTGAGTGCAAGTTTGTGACTCTATTTTGTTAGACTATTTGTTATTATGTATGATTGCCTATATACCTACCAACGCTGCCATCAGGGACAAGACGGGAGTGGTCTTGTAGTTGCATTATGTAGATGGGAGCGGCACTACACGATGGTCTTCGTTAATTTAATGCCCTATGAATTTGTGCCCTATGTATTCTTTCCAGTTTTCCAATTACTTACGCATACTGTAATTTACTGTTATGACGGTTTAGATTTTCTCCAATATTTCCAATTTTTAGTATTCAAAACATTTATTTTGTTGCAAAAGTTCCTTTGGAATTAGTTGAGTGTGCGTTTATGACAGTAGCTTGTTGAACCTATTGTAATTTTATGTGATTGTGCATATACGTACATAGGCTACCAGTGCCACACGACTGTAATGGCCTCGTAGTTGCGCTCTGTAAATCGCAGGGATGCTACTGTATGATCTTCGTTAATTTTTTTAACCTGGATATTATACTGCATAAACTCTTTTGCAGTCTTCCTTGTACTTAAACTAACTGTAATTTACTGATATGATATTTTCAATGTCTCTCAAAATTGTCAATTTTTAATTTAAAGGATCGTATTCCATAGTAATAGAGCTTTTGAGTTGACTTGTCATGAGTGTATTTTTAATTTAACATTTTGTTAAACTTATTCGTTTTTTATACGATGATCTGTAAACGTACCTGTGCTTCCGGTGGGTCACGGATTGAGTGGTCTTGCAGTTGCATTCCGAACCACGGTGTGACACTACTGCATGATCTTCGATAATTTATGTAACCATGATTCTGTACCGTATGCATTCTATCCCGGCCTTCCATTTATTTATACATACTGCAGTTTACTGCTATGATATCTTCGGATTTTCACATAATTTCTAATTTATAAATTCAGAAATTGTATTTCATAGTAAAAGTGTCTTTAGAATTAGATTAGTGCACGATTATGACATTATTCTATAAAGCTTACTTTAATTTTAATTGATTGTCCATACACCTACGTAAGCTGCCGGAGCGGCACGACAGGAGTGGTTATCTAGTTGCCTTTGGTAGACTAGAGCAGCACTATGGTTGGTCATTGTTAATTCCATTATCCTTCGTTTTGTACCGTATGCGTTTCTTCGCATTCTGCCATTATTTTATACATATTGTAATTGACTGTAACGATACTTTCTATTTTTCTTGTAATTTACAGTTTTTAATTTCAAGAAACGTATTTCCTTGTAAAAGCGTCTTTGGAATTAGTTGAGTGTACGTTTATGAGCATACCTTGTAAAATTTGTTGTTACATTATATGATTTCCTGTACACGTACCTACGCTGCCGGCGCGACACGACTGGCGGAGACATGTAGATGCGTACGGCAAAAACGAGCAGCAATACTGGATGGTCTTTGTAAATTTCTGTAACCTTAACTTCGTAATGTACTCAATTGTTCCCTCCTATCCGTTTAGATATACATTCTGAAATTTGCGGTTACGATGACTTCGACTTTTTTCAAAATTTATGTTTATAGTTCAACAAAATTTTATTTCTTAGTAAAAGTAACACTGGAATTAGGTGAGTGTACGTTCATCGCTATATTTTGGTAAAGTTATTGTTAGTTTATATTCATTGCCTGTATACGTGCCAACACTTCGGCAGCGTCAAGGCTGGAGTAGTCTTGTAGTTGCGATCGCTAGATCGGAGCGATAGTGCTGTATGGCCTTTGTGAATTTTTTTGACCTTGATTTTCTACCATTTGCATTCTTTCCCTGTGCCTTGTTTATGTCTGCATACTTTAATTCAGTGTATTTAAATCTTCAATTTGTATCGAAATTTGCAATTTTTGGTTACTAAAACTGTATTTCTTTGTAAACGTGTTATTGCAGTTGATTAAGTTTGCGTTTGTGATAATATATTCATAAACATATTGTTATTTTACAAGATTGCCTGTATACGAACTTACGCTGTAGGAGAGGCACGACTGGCGAAGTCATGCAGTTGAGTACGGCAGAACAGAGCGATATTACTCTATGATCTTCCTTTATTTCTCTAACCTTGACTTTGTACCGCATTCAATTTTTCGCAGTAATCCATTTATGTACACATATTGTAGTGTGATGTTCTGACGAATTAGATTTTTTCACGCAATTTTCAATCTTTGGACTCAAAAATGAATTTCCTGCTAAAGGTGCGTTTGAAATTATTTGTCATTACATTTATGGCATTATTGTGTTATATTCTTTGTTATATTTTACGATTGCCGGTATGCCCACCTTCGCTTGTGGTGTGACACGGCTGGATTGGACATGTAGTTGCGAACGCAGATCGGGGAGGTATACTGGACCGCCATTGTTAATTTCTTGAACCATGATTTTGAACCGCATGCGTTTTTCCCAATTCTATCATTTCCTTGTACATACTATAATTTACTTGTATGACATTTTCCATTTTTATATAGCTATCAATTTTTAGATCAAAGGATTGTATTTCATTGTAAATGAGTCTTCACAATTAGTTAAGTGAATGTATATGACAATAATTTGTTAAACATATTGTTATTTTATATTATATATTTGATCGTCTGCATACGTTCCTACGCTGTCGGAGCGACACGACTGGCATGGACTTGCAGCTGCGTACTGCACATCGAAGCAGCACTACTGGATGGTCTTCGTTATTTTCTTTAATCATAATATTGTACCACATGCATCGATTCGTTGTTTTATATTTGTTTATAAATACTGTAAATTACTGTTATGGTATTTTCGATTTTCATCGAAAATTATTATTTTTATTTTTAAAAGATTCTATTCCTTTCAAAAAGTGTCTATGGAATTAAATGAGTGTACGCTTATGATATGTATCTGTTAAACCAATTGTTATTATATACAATTGACTGTATACTTACCTACGCTGTCGGTGAGACAAGACTGGCGAAATCTTCTAGTTGCGTACGGCCTGATCGGAGATTCATACTGGATCGTCTTCGTTAATTTGTTTGACTTTGATCTTGTACCGTATGCAATTTTTCCCTGTGTTCCATTTAGTTATACATACTGGAATTTGCAGGTAACATATTTTCGATTTTCTTTCAAAGTTTTCAATATTTATTTGAATAAATTGTATTTCCTACTAAAAGAGTAGGAATTATATGAGAGTACGTTTATGTTGTTACTTGGTTAATTTTATTGTCACTTTATGTGATTGTCTGTATTCGTACATACGCAGTCGGATGAACACAACTGACGGGGGCATGTAGGTGCGTTCGGGGGATCGGGGCGACATTACTGGCTGCTCTTTGTTAATTTTAATCACCATGATATTGCACCATATGCCTCCTATCGCAATTTTCAATTTATTTCTCCATAGTGCACATAACTGTTGTAACATTTTCAATTTTTTTCAAAATAAGTACTTTTTATTTAAAAAATAGTATTTCTTAGTAAAGGTGTTTTTGGAATTACTTGCGCGAACGCTTATGACATTATTTTGATAAACTTATGGTTATTTTATATGATTGCATCTATACGCACCTACGCATCCGTAACGCCACGAGTGGAGTGATCCTGTAGTTGGGGTAGGTATATCGGAGCGGCACTAGTGGATGATCTACTTCAATTTCATCAAACTTGACCTTATTCCGTAGGCATTTTATTCCTGCTTTTTATTTATATATACATACTGTCATTTACGAATACGATATTTTCGATTTCTTTTTTAAATTTTCGTTTTTTATTTTATAAACCTGTATTTCTTCGGACGGTTTCCATAGAGTTGGCTGAATTTCCGTTTATGACAATACTCTGTTAAGCTTCTTATTCTTTTTTATGATTGCCTGAATACGTACCATCGCTTCCGGAGCGACAAAAGCGGTGTGGTCTTCAAGAAGCTTTCGGTAGAACGGGGCGGCACTACTGGATGTTCTTCGTCAATTTCTTTAAACTTGATTTGGTACCGTATGCATTTCTTCCCAGACTTCAACATATTTATACATACTGTAATTTACTATTATGATATTTTCGTTTTCTTTTCAAAATGTTCAAATCTTAGTTTAAAAAACTGCATTTCCTTTGAAATGTGTTGCGTGTTTGTCTATGTCAATAGTTTTTTGAATTTGTTGCTGTAGTATATGATTGCTTGCACACGAACCTTCGCTTCCGAAGCGACACGGCAGGAGTGGGCTAGCAGTTGCGTTGGGTAGATCGTAGGGACGCTACTGTCCTGTCTTCGTTAATTTCTATAACCTTGATCTTGTACCGTATACATTTTCCTCGTGTCTTCTACTTATATATATATATATATATATCCGATAATTAATTGTTATGTTTTCGATTTGTTTCAAAATATTCAAAATTCAGTTGTAAAATTGTATTTCTTAGTAAAATTGTCTTCGGAATTTTCTGAGTGCATGTTTGTGACTACATCTTATTGAATTTGTTGTTGTATTATATGATTGTCCGTACACGAGCCTACGCTATCGGAGTCACATAACTGGAGTGAACATGCAGTTAGGAATGATAAATCGGAGCGCCACTACAGTATGACCTTCGCTCATTTTATTGACCTTAATTTGGTACCGTATGCATTTTCTCCCAGTTTTCCAATTACTATTACATACTGTAATTTGCTGTATTAATATTTTTGATTTTTTCAAAATTAAAAATTTCTATTTCAACAAGTTGTACTTCTTAGTAAAGGTGTCGACGTTGTTAGGTCAGCGTACGTTTCTGACGATATTTTGGTAAGCTTTTTGTTGTTTTATATGATTGTCTGTATATGTGCCTACGCTGTTTGAGCGACACGACTTTCGAGGTCTAATTGTATCGTACGGCAAACGGAGCAGCCTACTGGATGGTCTTTGCTATTTTCGTTATCCCTGCTTTTGCACGACATGCAATTTTTCCCAGTTTTCCATTTATTAATGCATACTGTAATTTACTGCTATGACAACTTTGAATTTTTTCAATATTTCAATTTTTAGCTTACAAAATTGTATTTTGTTGCAAAAGTTCCTTCGGAATTAGTTGAGTGCACGTTTATGACATTATCTTGATAAACATAAAGATATTGCATATGATAGTCTGTATACGCACCTACGCATCCGGAGGGACACTAATGGTCCAGTCTTGTAGTTGCGTTCGTCAGGCCGGAGCCACAGTATTCCATGGTCCTTGTTAATATTTTTAACATTAATATTGTACTGTATCAATTCATTCATAGCCATCTATTAAATTCCATATACTGTAATTTACTGATATGCTATGTACGGATTTCTTCACAATTTTCAATTTTCGGTTTAAAAAATTGTATTTCCTAGTAAAAGTGTCTTTGGAATTATATGTGTGTACGTTTATGACAATATTATGTTAAATTCTTTGTTATTTCATACGATTGAGTGTATACGTGGCTACGCTTCCGGAACGACACGACTGCAGTGGTATTCAGTTCCGTTCGGCAGATAGGAGTGGCACTATTGAATGGCCTACGTCACTTTCGTTAACCTTGATCTAGTACCGTTTGTACGTTTTCCCCAATTAGTCCATTTACTTATACATTCTGTAATTTACTATAATGATATTTTCGACTTCTTTTTCATAATTTATATTTCTGTTGTAAGAAATTGTTTTCCATAGTAAAGCTGCTTTTGGAAATAGTGGAGTGTCCTTTTATGCCAATATCTTATCAGGTTTGTTGTTATTTTATATGATTGTCTGTATACGTACCTGCGCTGCAGGAGCGACTCGATCCTCGAGGACTTGTAGTTGCGTCGGGTAGATCGGATCGACCATAGCGGATGCTTTTGGTTAATTTCATTAACCTTGGTATTGAACCGTATGCATTTTTACCCTATTTCCCATTTATTTATACATACCGTAATTAAATGTTTCGATATTCTTTTTTTTCAAAATTTAAAATCTTTTATTCCAAAAATGTTCCATCTATTAAAAGTGACATTGGAATTAGTTGAACGTACGTTTATGACATTACATTGGTAAACTTGTTATTTTATATGTCTCCCTGTATACGTACCTACGCTGCCAGAACAACATGACTGTCGAGGTGTTCTAGTTGCGTATGGCGGACCGGAACAACACTACTGGATGATCTTAGTTGATTTCATTAACCTTGAAATAGATCCGAACACATTTTCTCCCAGTATCCATTTATTTATACATACTCTAATGCGTTGATACGATATATTACATTTCTTTCAGAATTATGAATTTTTGGACTCAATGATTATACTTCCTACTACATGTGACTTGGAATACTTTGCGTGTACGTTTATGACAGTATTATGTAAAATTCTTTGTTATTCTGTAAGGTTAATTGTATACGCACCTACGCATGAGTGGTCTTATTGTTGCATTCGGTAGATTGGAGCGACACTACTGGATGGTCATCGTTAATATCTTTAGCACAGATTTTCTACTGTATGTATTTCTTCACAGTCTCCCATTTATTCATACATACTGCAATTTTCTGTTATCCCATTTCCGATTTCAAGATTGCCAGTTATTAATTCCCAAAACTGTATTGCTAAGGAAAAGTACCTCTGGAACTAGATGAGTGTACGTTGATGACATTATTTTGTTAAACGTATTGATATTATTCATTACTGTCTGTACGCATACCCACACCTCCGTATCGACACGGCTGGAGCGGTCCATAGTTGCGCATGGTATATCGGAGCGGCACTAGCGGGTGGTCATTATTTATTCTTTATCCTTGAGTTTGTGCGGTATGCATTTTTTCCTTCTTCTCCATATATTTATATATACTCTACTTTACTCTTACGACATTTCCGATTTCCTCCAATGTTTTCAATTTTAAGTTTTAAAAAATGAATTTCATAGTAAATGTGCCTTTGGAATTAGTTGAATGTCCCGTTACGACAATATCTTGTTAACGTTATTGTTATTTTATATGACTATCTGTATGCATACCTACGCTGCCGGAGCGACACGAATGGCGGTCTCTTGTCGTTGCGTACGGCAGAACGGCGGAGCACTACTGGATGGCCTTCATTAATTCCGCTAACCTTCACTATATGTCGTACACATTTTCCCCCAGCCTTCCATGTATTTATACATAGTGCAATTTACTGTTATCGTATTTCCTATTTTTTTCAAGATATCCAACTTCCAATATCAAAATTTGCACTCTTAAGGAAAAGTGCTTTGGCATTAGTTAAGTGTACGTTTAAGTTAATATCATGTTAACCTTATTCTTATTTTATATGCCTTATGTATTCCCATTTATATTTTGTATCCCTTATTCCTATTTTCAATCGCAGTTTTCTATTTATTCCTACATACTACATTTTACTGGTATGATATTTTTGATTTTCTTCAAAATTTCCAATTTTTATGTAAAAAATTGTATTCCTTAGAAATAGTGTGATTGAAATTAAATGAGTCTACGCTTATTACATTATTTTGCTGAACATATTGTTATTATGAATGTGTCTATTATTTATTCATTTATTTATATTTATTTATTTATTATTACCTTTGCCTCCGGAGCGAGACGGCTGGAGCGGTCTTGAAGATGCATTCGGTATATCAGAGCGACACTACTGTACGAACTTCGTTAATTCCTTTACCCATGATTTTGAAGCGTCTGCATTTCTTCCCAGTTTTTCTGCTTATTTGTAAGTTCTGTAATTTACTATTCTAATATTTTCGATTTTTTTCAAAATTGACAATCCTTATTTCAAAAATTGTGTTCCTTATTAAAAGTGTCTTTGGAATTAGTTGTGTGTACGTATATGACGATGTTCTGTTTAACTTATTGTTATTTCATATGATTGCCTTTGCATGTACCGTCGCTGCCGGAACAACACGACTCGCGAAGTCTTGTAGTTGCGTACGTCAGATCCTAGAGGCATACCCGATGGTCTTCGTTAATTTCTTTCACCATTATTTTGTACCGCATGTATTTTCATCCAATCTTCCATTTTGTTTCTGCATACTGTAATTTACTTTAATGATATTTCCTATTTGCTTCAGGATTTTCTATTTTTATTATAGAAACTTGTATTCCTTTGTAACAGAGCATTTGGAATTAGTTGAGTGTACGGTTATGATATTATTTTTTTAGATTTATTGTTATTTTATACGATTCTCTCTCTTGGAATATACGCTCCGGGATCGACACGGCCTGACGATATCTTGTAGTCGCATATGGCAGACCGGAACGGCACGACTGGTTGGTCTTCGTTCATTTCCTTAAGCATAATATTGTGCCGTATACATTCATTCTCAGTTTTCAATCTATTTACAAACACTGCAATTTTCTGTTATAATTTCTGATTTCTACAAAGTTTTCAATTTTCAGTTTATATAACTGTATTCCCTAGGAAAAGTGTCCTTGGAGTTAGTTCAGTGCATGATTGTGACATTATTTTGTTGCACTTATTGTTATTTTATATGATTGTCCGTATACGTACCAACACTGCCATGTACAGCGCAACTGCTGTGGTCTGGTAGTTGCTTTCGGTTGATCGCAGCGGCATTACTGGACGGCCTTTGCTAACATCTATAACCATGATTTTGTACCGTATGTATTTTTTCACAGTCAACCATTTATTTACACGAACTGCAATGGATTACTATGACAATTTCGATTTGTTTTCAAAATATCCGATTTTTAATTTCAAAGATAGAATTACTTAGAGAAAGCGTCTTTTGAATTGGCTGAGTTTACGTTTATGACAATATTATGTTAAACTAACCGTAATTTTATATTTATTTTCTGTACATGCACATACTCCTCCGCAGCGACGCAGCGGGAGTGGACTTGTAGCGTGCGGTTTATCGGTGCGACTCGACTATGGCCGTCAACGTATGCGCATTGACGCAACGGGGCGACAGGACGGAAGTGGACTTGAAGCTGCGTACGGTACCGCGGAGCCGCAATACTGGAATGGATTCGTTAATTTCATTGGTCGTGATATTTTAGCGTATGTATTTTTGTTTTGCTTTCCAATTATTTCTAGATAATGTAACATATGGATACGATACATCCGATTTTTTTTTCGAAATTTCAAATTTATAATTTTAAATAATATATTTTTTAGTAAAAGCGTCATTCGAGTTAGTTGAGAGTTTATGTCTATATCTTGTTAAATTCTTTGTTATTTTATATGATAGTAAGGGTGGTGTTGCAGTTGCATACAGTAAATCGGAGCATCAATACTGAATGGTTCTCGTTAGTTTTGTTTAATCTTGACAGTGTAACCTATGCACTTCTCCCATTGTTCTACGTATTTCGGCATACTGGAATATATTCATATGGCATTTTCGACTTTGTACATAGTGTCCTATTCTTAATTCTAAAACTTACACTTCTTAGGAGAAACTTCTTTGGAAATAGTTGAGTGTACGTTTATAACAATGTTCCGTTAAACTGATGTTATTTTACATGACTTTGTGTATATGAACCTACACTGGCGGAGCGGCAGGACTCGTTGGGCTTTGCTAATCTTAGTGATATTTTATACGATTATCTGTATACGTACCTAAGTTGTCAGAGCGATACGGCCTCCGAGGTCTCGTAATTTCGTACACCAGAACGGTGCGGCACTACTGGATGGTCGTCCATATTTTCCGAAAGCTTGATATTGTACGATATGTATTCCATTGCTATATTCTATTTATTTCTACATACAGCAATTTACTGGAGTAATACTTTCGATTTTTTCCAATTGTCCTATTTCTAATTTAGCGAATTGAATTCCATAGTAAAAGTGTCTTTGTAAGTAGATGAGTGTACCCTTATGGCATTATCTTGTTAAACTAATTGATTATATATGATTGCCTGTATTCCAACCAACGCTGTTTGAGCGACACGGCTGAGTAGCTTCTGTTATATTCATTAACCTTGATTTTGTACCGTATGCAATTTTTCCCAGGCTTTCCATTTATTTATACATACTGTAATATGCTGCTATGATTATTTTCGATTTTTTACAAATTCTCAATCTTTATTCTAAAAAATTGTATTCCTTAGTAGAAGTGCCTTCGGTATTAGTTGAGTGTACGATTATTACAATATTTCGTTAAAGTTATGTTTATTTTATATGCTTGTCTATATACGTACCTACGCTTCCTGTGCGACACGATTGGAGTAGTCTCGTAGTTGCGTTTGATGGATCGTCGCGACGCTACTGTGTAGTGTATTGTAATTCCTTTACCCTTAATATTCAACCCTAAGCATTCTTTAGCAGCAATTTATTTATTCACACATGCTGTAATTTACAGATATGATATCTTGGAGTTGTTTCAAAATTTCTAATTTTTAATTTAAAAAAATTGTTCTATTTAAACAGAGAGCCTTTGGAATTATTAGAGTTTACGTTTATGACATTACGTTGATAACCTGGTTGTTATTTTACTTGATTTTCTGTATACGTACCTAGGCTGCCACACTGACACGACTAGCGAGGCCTTGTGGTTGCGTACGGCAGATCGGAGCCGCCTATTGGATGGTCTTCGTTAATTTCTATAACCGTGATCTTGTTCTGCATGCATACGGTCGCAGTTTTGCGTTTACTTATGCATACTTTAATTTACAATTATGATATTCTCGATATTTTTCTAAATTTCTAAATTTGTATTTGTTATAAATAGTGTCCTCTAATTAGTTGATTGCACGTTTGAGACAATACTTTGCTATATTTGTTGTCATTTTATATGATTGTCTGCATACGTAACTATGCTGCCTGTGCGACACGACTGTGGATGCCTTGTATTGCGAAGGCAGGGCGGAAGCGATAATTGCGAATGGTCTTTGTTTATTCCTTTAACCTCACCAATGAACAGTAAGCATTGTTTGTCCGGTTTCGATTAACTTCTACATTCTGCAATTTACTTTTATGACATTTTAGATTTGTTTCATAACTTCCAGTCCTTAATTTCAAAACCATGTTTTTTATGAATAGTGTGTATGGAATTAGATGAAGTTACGTTTATGACAATGTTTATTTATGCATGTTGTTCTTCTACAGGAATGCTTGTACACGTACATACGTTGCCGGAGCGATATGACTGGCGAGGTCTTGTAGTTGAGTACGGCAGCTCCGTGTGGACGACTGCATGCTCTTCGTTAATTTTCCAAACCTTGACATTGTACCGCATGCATTTTTTCCCAACCTTCCGGTATATTTATACACAATGTATTTCCTGCTGTTCTGATTTCCATTTTTGCATAATTATCATCTTTTGGTTTGAAAAACAGGACCTCCTAGTAAAAGTGTCCATCGAGTTATTTGAGTTTACGTTTGTGACATTATTTTGGTAAACTTATTGTTATTTTACCTGATTGTCTATATACGTACCTATGCTTCTGCAGCGGCAGGGCTAGAGTGGTCTTGAAGTTACGTTCGGTTGATCGGAGCGACACTACTTTATTATTTCCGATAATTTCTCCTAACTTGATATTGTACCGTATGCGTTTCATCCCAGTCGTCCATAAATTTATAGATACTGTAATTTAACACGATGAATCAGACCTAACTCACCGGCGGCCCATGCTTGTCTGCTTGCTGCGGCGGCATGAACCACCTGTTGCCCATTCTAGATTGTTCTGTGGGGCGGCATGCATCACCGATGGGCCACGTTTGTTAATCAAGGAATACGTAGTACAAAATGTCATTTTATAGATTTAACATTACACATTAACATTTCCTCCTTATAATCAAACATTTAACACATAATACATAACTTTTAACTTAATTAATACATTAAATATAACAAAATATAACGACTTATGTCACCAATGCAATTTTTTAAAACATTTTAAACAAAGTTCAGGCGTGCCAGCTTATCCATACAAGTTCTACGGAAGGTCTTTACTATTCGTACTTTGTCTGTGGCGTTCTGTGTGCCTTTTAAGTTCGATAAGCTTTTGTAGCACCCTTTACATCTTATCTTCATCTTCCTCGCGGGTACTTGCTGTGAACTTAAAAAATGTTACTTTCGTCTACTTCCTATTAGCTTTTCACTAGAGGGATTCTCAACACTCTTCAATAGATAATCAATAATTTTCTCTCTATATTTTAGATTTGGTACCGCTTGGTTCCCCACTGCTTGTGGATGTACCATGCATTTACTAAAGAGGTCCCGCATATTATCTCCATAATAACTTTTCTATACCATTCTACTGTTTTCCGTTAACATTTATAATAAGAACACATTTCATCTGATATATCAACTCCTTTCTTCGCTCTATTGTAAGGAAAAACTGTGTCTGGTTTTAATTTATCGTCTTTGCCACGAATAATGGCGCAATTGTGAGATCTCGAAGTGGTTGAAATACAGATGAGACTTTTGTGGGTCCACTTTAAAAATTTCACGCCGCTGCGATTTTCAAGATATATAATGTCGTCCCGTTTCTGTTTCTGCTTTGCCTGTAACGGTAGAAACTTTCTATTCATTTTGACTGTATTGCAACTATATGTTTTTTTTGGCGAGAAGATCTTCAACTAAAGGGATACATGTATAAAAACTGTCGGTAAATAAAATCCTGCCCTTGAATATTAGATCTCGTATCCACTTCATGTCTACATCATGAGAATGTGCTTTTAGAATTCACGTTTCATTTCTTCCGGAATAAATATGCACATTATATGTATATCCGCCTGGAAGGCAGAGATTGAACAGTTTCATTCCGTACTTACTTGGTATATATTGACGAAAATTAGGCATCCTTTCCACGGAACCATAATTAAGTCAATTCCCATACTTTTACCGGGTTTTACTGCATCTTGGAATGCATGAAGAATTTTATCCTCTACATTTCGGATTTGTGTAACCGATCCTCGGTTCTAGCCGTAGCATTATCAGAAAAGTGCATGTACTTCAATATAGCTAAGAATCGATCGCGGTTCATTGCTTTCATTATATGCGCATTCGCATACATCGCCATTTTGGACCAATATAGTCGAATTTGGGGAACCTGCACTACTCGCATCACAAGCACAATACCAATAAAGGTATTCAATTCACTTTTTGTAATGGGGTTCCATGCTTGTTGACGTTGTCTCCTGCCATATGCTGCATTCGATATGCACTGAGCAGCGTATCTATTCGTCTCTTCAACGATGATCTCAAATATCTCGTCCGCGAAAAAATAATTTATGCAATGCATCAGGATCGACGCAGTCCGTCTACTTGATCAGTAGTTCTTCTTCTTCTGCATACTATTCCTCTGATGCAAATTATTCTGCTATTTTCCGCCATTCCGCATCATCATCTTGATCCCCTACACAAGGCTCCGAAACTTCTTCCTCCGTGGTGCTCCTATCGGTTGCCGTCTCCTATGATGATGATGAAGTTATTCTATTCGTCATCCCTTTCTCATGACTCCAGATACAGATTTACCAGACGAATTACTGAATTCCATATCCATTGTATCTAATATTTATATGGGAAAAATGAATAATGAAAAATGATAAGCGCCATTTTAGAAGGATGGAAACTTCATACTACCTTTGTACCCACTGGAAGGAATGTGTACTCGGGAACCTTTCAGAATTGTACTGACTTCGCGCCTCATAAAAATATCACGCTACCCACAATACTCACAACGCCCATTAACTAAAGTCTTCTTCACTTGCCGTCAAATCTAAACTCCCGTAAACCACGTGTCGCTGTCTAAACTCTCAATGATCACCCCCACTTACTAGGTCACACATTATATAATAAGTGTCAGATGGGTAGTATTCGTTCCCTCAGGCATCTCTGATTTCCTCATTACGTGTGGGCGGTCGTAAACGTCTAATTGGGCCGTCGAATGCCCAGAGGCTGGTCAAAGTTCGCGTACCTCAAGCTCACCCCTAAACCGGCGATCGGCTAAGGGAAAGGGAATATTTCTGGAAAATCACACAATAGTGCACGGCCACTTAGCCCGGCAATATTTCTTTTTTTGGCGATCATGGAAACAAAACTCTAGTGCGGAGCCCCAGAGTCCCTTTGCATGCTACAAGTTGCCAGGGCACCTGGAAATAGTTTGACGGGGATTCGACGAAATTGCCGCTCGCACTCAACATAATTTACGCATAAAACTTACACTACGTCCTAGAACTATTTTCGTCGTGTGCAACAATCGGTCGCAGGATTTCTACAGAATTATTGCGTTTGAAAGTGTCCTATTACCTCTGTTCTAAACTTCTCGTGGTCCGACACACGTGAAGCTAAATCCTACTTGACCGAACATGGGCTCTGGCACGGAGAACTCGGCTGACAATGGGCCAGGGGAGATCCACGTGCTCTACACTCGAGGACGTTCCCCAGCGCGGGGTAATAAATATCAAGTGGCCGCACAAACGGAAAGTGCTCCGGTCACCGCGCTTGAGTGACATGTATTTTATATATATTACGTGCCTGATGTGTCGGCGCTTCACCTTGTTGGAGAGGTATCCCTCCACCACCCCCTCGCGTGAGAGGACTTATCCTACCACAAGATGTACAATGCGATGATCAAGGGAACGCCCGTGGTCCCAAAACTCCAATAAGGGAAGATTTCCCCTGTTTGGCCATCTTCACGGTTTTTTCAAAATGCATCATGGAAATCGTGGAGAAAGTGAAAAACTTGCATTAAAACGGTGAAAAGGAGTCTTGGAATCGACGAGGAGTGCAAATAAATGTTCGATACGTCGAAGAGGCAAAGTGGAAGTTAGTTTCCTCCTAACGTGCTAGTGGGGATTAGGGCACAAGCATTGAACAGTATAATTAGGTGCCGCGCCCGCCCCATCGAACGGACCACTAGTTGAAGCGCCGCCGCATGGAACGGACTCCGAATAATCGCGTATGCGTCAACGTGTTAGATTGAATCCGTGAATTAAGACGTCTGTTACCAAAATTGTTCAGTGGAATTATTCGCGGCATACCTGGTTTGTCTCTCGGAATCACAGCAAGTGCGAAGATACTAACGTAGCCTTTCGACTCCCATAGAGGGCGGTTACTTTCTCGAAAGGATTGACACTCGATCTTCCAATTTATACATGAAACTAAGAGCACGTCACTGAACTGTGTGCTGGTTTGCTTCTCTGTACAAAAAGATATACTCTCGATACAGCGTGTTAGGTTCACGGAAGGTAAGATACTCGGTATGGAGTATGACGTTATAGCAATGGGTAACGTTCTCCAGCGGTTTGACTCTGTTCTCTAATATCCGTGCCGTGAATAAATGTGTCTATTATCAATACTATTCAGCGGATTTACTCCTGAAATACCAGGTGTGACTCTCGGGGTCACAGGATACGTGAAGCTACCGACTCAGCCGTTCAAACCCCAAAGATGGTCGTAACTTTCTGGAATGGTTTGACACCAGATCTTCTAATTCATATGTGAAATTAGGTACCAGACAATAAGATGAATAATATCTTTCTTCTCTGAACACGAAGACGTACCGTCGATTCAGCGCGTTAGCCTCTCGGAAGTTAAGGCCTTTGTTAAAAACTTGACTCTACAATGTACGTAACATTCTTCAACGGTTTGACTCTCTACTTTGTTACTCATACCACGAATTGAGGTTTCTATTGCCAAAACTGTTACAGCGGAATTCACCTACTGGAATACCATGTTGGACTCTCGGTATCAAAGGACAGGTGCAGCTAATGACTCAGCTGTGCGACCTATAGAAATGTTCGACACATTCTCGAACGATTTGACTGTCGATCTTGATATTCATACATATAAATAACGTGTCCGACTGCTAAGATGTATTCTAATTTGCTTCTGTGAACACTAGGCATGACACTTCGCACAGTGGATTAGGTTCTCGGAACGTAACGTATTCGGTAAGGAGAACGACATTGTAGGAATTGGTAATGTTCTCAGAAGATTTGACTCCTCACTTTAATACACATGCCGTGAATAAAGGTGTCTGTTGCCTATAACATACAGGGTATTTGCTCCAGGAATACCCCGTTTGGCCCTAGAAGTCGCAGGATAGATGAAGCTATTGACTTTGCCGTCCTACTCTCAAAGAAGGTGGGGACGGTCTAGCTCGGTTTGACTCTCGATTTTCTATATCATTCATAAAATTAACGTGCGCGAGATTAATATGTATACTTAATTGTTCCGCAGATCACCCTGTTATACTCTCAATACAGCGCGTTATTCTTTCGGACGGTAAAGCTATTAATAAATCGTTTGATTTTTTACCAACTGCAAGCGTTCCCAATCGGCTTGTCGCTCCACACTAATATTCAAACCGTGAATGAAGGCGACTATTGCCAACATCTTTCAGCGGTTTTACTCACGGAATACCAGATTTCGCTCTCGAATCAGAGCATAGGACAGGCTATAGCATTGGTCGATCGAACCTCAGCGAGGGCGGTAACGTTCTCGAAATGCTTCACCATCTATCTTCTAATTCATACATGAAGTTAAAGTGCCCGCCACTGAAATAGATACTATCTTCTATCTGAACACGAAGTTATATTCTCGATGAGGCGGGTAGTATTTGTGGCTGGTACGCCTTCAGAAAAACGTCTGACTTTAAAACAATCGGTGACCTTCTCAAAGGGTGTGACGGTCGATTTTAACATATAGGTGTAGCTATTGACATAGCCGCTCTGAGAGGGAGCAACATTCTCAACGGTATGAATTTTTCTCTCTCTCTCTCTCTCTCTCTCCCTCTCTCTTCTGATTCATACCTTGAAATTAAGGTGCGCGTCACTAAAATGTCTACATATTCGTCCCACAGAACACGGTAATATACTCTCGATACAGCGCGTTAGATTCAACGCAGATAAGCTTTCGGTAATTGTTTGCTCGATACAAGTTGGTAACGTTCTCAAATAGTTTGGTGCTCAGCTTTAATATTCAAGCTGTGATATAAGGTGTCTAATGCCAAGAATGTGCAGCGGATTTTCTCCCGGATTACCGTGTTTGACTTTAGGAATCACATGATAGGTGTAGCTATTGCCATAGCCGTTCATTCCTCAATGAAGGTTGTAACGTTCTCGAACGGATTGACATTCGACATTCTAGTTAAGCTGTCGTCTGCTATTATGACTACTAATTTGTAGCTCTGATCACGAAGATACACTTTCGAAGGAGCGGAATAGGGTCTCGGAAGGCAAGGCATTCTGTAAATATTTGGACTACATGCCACATTTAACGTTCTACAATGGTGTGAATCTGTACGTTATTTTTCAATACCGTGAACTAAGGTGTTTATTACCAGTAGAGTACATTGTATTTACTCCCGGAATACCAGTTTGACACTCGCAATCATAGGATAAGTGAAGCTATAGAATCTAGCCGTTCGACCTTCAAAGATGATGGTAACTTTCGTACAATCGATCTTCTGTTTTATACATGAAATTAAGGTGACCGTAACTAGAATGAATGCTAACTCGTTCCTGTGAACTCGCTGCTATACTTTCGATACAGCGAGCTAGATTTCGAGGGTTAAGTCCTCGGTGCAGCGTTTGACTCTATATCAATTGGTAGCGTTTCCATCGGTTTGACGCTCGATCTTCTTATTCATACCTGAAATTAAGGAGCCCGCCACTGGAATATGAACTAGTTGTAACCCTGACCTCGAAGTATGCTATCGATGCAACTGGGTTGGTTTTTCAGGGTAAGGTCGTTGCTAAAACGTTTGACATTATACCAATTGGTAATGCTCTCAAACAGTTTGACGCTCTATGTTAATATTCAAACTGCGAATTAAGGTGTCTACATCGAATACTGTTTAACGGACTTACTTCTCGGTTTCCTGGGATGAGTCTAAGAATCTCAGGATAGGTGATGTTATTCACTTGGCAGTTCGAATCCTAAAGGAGGCGGTTATGTTAATGATCAGTCCGCCCTGCCGATCTTCTAATCCGTACACGAGATGAAGGTGCCCGTCACTAAAATGTCTACTAATTTGCTTCTCGGAACACGAAGTAATACCCTCAACATAGTGGGTTAGCTTCTAGGATGGAATGGCCTACGGTAAAGAGATAGACTGTATACGAATGGGTAAAGTTTTAAACGAACAGTGAGCGATGGTACAGCAGATCGAGCAACACTACTGTATGGTCACCGTTAATTTCCAAAGACATGATTTTGAACCGACATAAAATTCTTTCTCATTTTTATATTTATATACAAATACTGCAATTTACAGTTACGGTGATTACAATCCTTTCGAAGTTGTCAATTATTAGTTGAATAAATTTTATTTCTGAATACAATTGCCTTTGGAAATAGTTCAGTGCACGTTCATGACGTCATTTTGTTAATCTCACTGTTATTTTTATATGATTATCTGCACACGGACCTACGCTGTTTGAGCCACACGTCTGGCGATGTCTTGTAGTAGGATACGGCTGTACGGAGCGGAACTACTGGATGTACTAGCTTAATTACATTAACTAGATTTTGTACCGCCTGCGTTTTTTACCAGTTCTGCTTTGATAATCTAGTTTTATTTCAAAAGTTTCTATTTTTACTTTAAAAAGCTGTATTTCTAGCAAAGGTGACTTCGGAATAAGTTGAGTGTACGTTTATGACATTATTTTGTTAAACATAGTGTTATTTTATATGATTATCTGTATAAGCCTGGGGTGA
>NW_027471784.1:0-20284 GCF_051020765.1 Lasioglossum baleicum | reverse complement strand
GTGCATCGCGCTATTAAGCGTCGCTTTAGAACCGTTCCACGCAAATTCCTCGGGCTCGTTTTTCACCGATCGACCGTTAGACGAGAACCGAGTATCGCCGGAACGCCACTCGATACGTCACGCCGCCTCGGACATCGCGGACGCGTCGTCGCACCGTTTCTTCTTACACCGCTATTAATATCCGATCCCTGTCCCTCCGGTCCTCTGACCGGTAATATCCCGGTCGAATAAGCAAACTCCATTTCGCGGAGTTTCCACGGGTAGCAATGGGCTGTGTAACTAAGGTCGGGACACCGGTCGTTGGCGAATCGAGCCGGGAAAACTCGCGGCGTTTTCTTTCGCTTACCGCGCGCGCGAAGGAAAACGCCCGAGGGCGGCGAGCGAGAACCCGCAGGTCGGTTAACTCGGCGAGGTCAGCCCGTTTCGCCTATGAAAGACAACCCTTCGATAAATCCGCCGTGAAAGACCTTTGACTTAACGCGGCGTTAGCGCTAGTCGGAGAGAGCGTACGGGCAACGCGAAAATTCAACCCCTCCGGCCCTGTCTAGACGCTTGCCCCTCTATTATTGATCCTGCCGCGGCAATGGGATGAAAATCCCATTGACGTAAAGCGCCGAATTTGTGGGAATTCCTCGCGCGATGTACGAGACACGCGCGTCACCGCGTTTTCGCGGAAACCGACTCTCCGCGAGCAAATCCGCCGACTCCGCTTCGGGTTCGCCGACGCGTCGGATTTTCCTCGTCGATGACCGATCTTCCGGTCAGACACGTCCGACCCGATTGCTCGCAGGCTCTCGGTGTATACGCGTGCATCTCCTCGGGGTGCAATCTCGCGATGAACGCCCCGAGGTTCGCGAACTTTAACCCGGACGATGAAAGGCCCCGACGTGGAGTTAACGAGCAACTTCTTGATGGAATTTCGCGTGTTTTAAAGGAAAGATCAGAGGCGAGGGATCTTCGCGCTAGTTTCTTTTAGCCGTTACGAGGGTTGAATCTAAAAGGTGGAATCGAGGTCCCACCTGTTTGATGCGTTCCCGGCAACGACCGGGGCGGGATGGAAACTTACAGGGACGTGGTTTACGATTATTGCCTGCTCGGAATTGGCGCCATCGGTCGTACCATTTGTTAGTTACTTTACCGTGGTTTAGTAGACGACGTAAGCCTTCCATGCTACGAAACAACGTTCTTTCATCCTCCCTTTCCACCCTCCCCTTTCCCTTCCATTTCCATGCCGGCAATAAGGGGATCTCGAATCTTGGCGAGACGTTTCGTATCGTCCCGAGTAGAACGAGCACGCGGGATCGACCGCGATGGCGATGGCGGTCAGTCGAGACACGTTCCGCACCGTCATCCAATAAATTCGAAGGAAGCGACGGTACACGACAACGAAACCCGAGTCACGAAAGTTAGCCTGCGAAAAGGCGGACGGGAAAGTTTTCGGTGGCCGGTCGAAGCCGACGGGGACCAACGCGAATTCGATTCCAACTCCGCAGCCTGTCGTCCTCCTCGTCCACGTCCACGTCGACGTCGTCCGCGTCGTTTTAACCGCGCCAACCACTCTGGCGAAATTTCCGCACGTGTATCGCGTGTTTAATCCTTGGCGCGGTGGCGAGGGCAGTGGCCGGGCGCCGATCGAATAAATTTTCTTGAAATATCATCCCCCGAAACGAGGCAACGTTGTTGGCCATTATCGTTGGCCATTATGGTCGGGCGAGTTGTCAGGGCTAATCGACGCCTCCTCGCAGCCGACGGTCGTTTTGTAACGGTGCCGCGTCGGGTGCAGAGCCACGGCGAAATCGCGCGTACACGCGAGAGAGGAGATTTGTTTCGAAAGGTCGGTTGACACGGCCGCCGCCCCGCTGGGAAATGGGATCTCGATTGAATGGAAATGACGTTCGTACCAGACACGTGTATGCCGGCGCGGAATGCACGTGAATAGTACTAATCGGTGTCTATAGCAAACGGCCGCGGCTACGTGTTCCCTTCGTCGAGTGTTAATTTCGGAAACAACATTCGGCATGCCCTTACACCTTGTCCTACAGCCACTAAAGCCTGCTCGATAACGATAATGCCGACGGTTCTCTGGCGCTAATACGTTCTCGCGGATAACCTACGATTATACGCCGATCATTCGCGACACCTCCGGTTACATCCTCCGCAGTTCGTCCCGTGGAATTTCCTCCGGGTCTCGCTTGGTCGACGATGTCCTGGCGGAAGGCGTCTAGAAATACGCGAGGAGGTTGGCGCCTTCACGGACCAGGGACACGTCCACGGCCGGCTGCGCGTTCTCGAATGACACTCTGGAAAAACAACCTCGGGTCTCGCCGCTCTGTTTCTTCATAAATCAACCCGATAATTCTTTCGACGCCGCTCCTCTTTGGACCTTCGTTCGAGGCAGCCTCGGCGAAATTCCTCGAACGCGGGTAATCGAAGCGATCCCTGCAAGTCGACCGGGAAGCACCGGCTGGGATCGATAGTTTTCGAAGAGTTGGAAGTTGCCGGGCGACGCGACGCGAAGATCGAAATCGATGTCCGGATGCAACCGCGGGTGCAGAGTTTCCAATCGGGAATTCGATCAATTTCTAAAGCTTCCCGAAGCCAAGGCGACGCCGTTTAAAACGTGCATGGCACGGGGTACGCGATAAACGCGATAACTCGACCGGCATGGGATCCACGACGGAGGGGAGTCACGGACAGCGAGGCCATGGTGGGGGTGGAAAAAAGGAAATCCGCGGAAACTTATCGGTTCGAAGTTGCCGATCGATCCTTGGAACGTCGTTCGTAGCTTCCTTCTTCTCGACAGGAGGAATTTGCAATTCAAAGGAACGCAGCGGAACAAGTTGCTCGATAATAAAAATCCGGCGAAACAGATGACTGCCCCCCTGTCCCCCCTCTTCCTCCTCTCTGTTTCGCGTCGAGTGCGCTACGTCGAGAGGCCCTCGAGATAACGATAATACTTAAACGATCCGGTGCAAGAGGCCTAATTCGTCGGTCGAAGACGTATACCTCGGCCTCCCCTCTGCTTAGTCGCTGCTCGCTTCGGTTTCTCGGCCGTGGCGCATTATCGAGTTGCGGTTAACACGCACAGACAATGTAACGCAGTTAGCAACGTCAATATTAATTTGTGCCGATGTGCAATTTGATTACGCCGTCGTGGTGCTCGGTTAACACGCTATAATAGCGGGTTGCATTAATATCCACGAGCCCGGCCGTAAGATCTCCGCGAGGACCAGAGCGTGCGACGTAATTTTTCGCCCGGCGGCCGACGTCGTTCGCCGGGGCCATTTGCATAATTTCCTCGGCCGTCTGTTAGCGACAGGACGCGCCCCGCGAAAAGATTGTCCGCGACAGAGGCGACAAGGGAGAAAGGCGAACGATCGAGGGAAAGTTTGCTCGGTTCCGCGCGGAGGATTCGGCGATGCCTGGAGACGGGATCGCGCTCTCGTCGATACTCTCGTCGACTCGTTAAAACTTTCTCGCAGACGCGATCGCGATCTCTCTCTCTCTCTCTCTCTCTCGGTTTGCTTTGATTTCGTTGGCCGAGTCCCGAGAAAGGGAGGGTGGCGAGGGGGCGGTACAGGGGTGGCCGAAACGCGTGGTCGAGGAAGCCACGCGAGCTCAGGCTGCACCGTGCCAGATATGGAGGGTTCGGGTTAAAATTCGCTTAGCCGCCAGTCGCGTTACGTAATTCGCACGATTTTGCCCGAGACTCGCTACCCACATCCTCCTCCGCCGTGGACGACCCGACTCGCGCTCGTTAAACATTCTTCGCGCGTTCCTGCGTCACGTACTCGGCTCGCTATCTCTGCCGATGCGTCCGTGGAGCAGCTCCGTCGAGCGAGATTCCTTGTAAAACACAACCGAGCCGCTAGTTCCCCGTCGCTTCTCTTTCTCTTTTATCTGCCGCTCGGCTCTGTTTAAATGGAACCCTTCGCTCTGGTTTTGCAAAGTGCACCCGGAGACGTGGCATCGGTAAATAGGCCGATAAGGAACGAGACGAGGAGAACCGGGGATGAAAATCAATCGCCGCGCGGAGGTTCCTTTTTTAGATTCGCGGGTTCGACGCGTAGTAGTTTAATAACACCGATATCCACCCGTTAACTTTTCCTGGCATATTTCTCGCCGTTCCAGCCAATTTTCGAGGACGAGAGCGAGAGAGATCCTCGAGATAAATCTTTGCCTCTCTATTTTTCTTGGTCCTCGCAGTGCCGTATCGATCTTGGCGCGGGTATTTTTTCAAGCACCGCGTGTCAGGATAAACAGAAGGGCGAATAGTCGAAGGGCTTCGATGCATGCGTGCCCGCGCGGAGCGGAAAGCCAGGACGCAGCTGGCACGGTGTCGCGTTACGAGGAGAAATCTTGGACGTTTCGTAAGGTCCCTCTGACCCTTCTGTCCCTTCTCCGGGTCTTTGGTTAACGATAAACCAGGGATCGGCCGAGGATCGACGGAGGGAAAAACACGTGAAGCAGGAGGAGGAGGAGAAGATGGAGGCGTTTTCCACGCGAGCTTTTCGCCCGTCCTTGGTCGGCCCGTTTAATGCCCTTATCTAAATGCTAACTACTTTTAATCTCGGCCAGTTTCCACGAAGGGCGAAACTACGATGGCCGGATATTGGCTTCGTACCGGTAACCAATGGTTCTCACGCAACTGCGGTTTCACACGATATTGGAAACGGGCATAAGCCCGTAAAGGAGCCGGCCATGCCGGCGCGGCCGCCGCTCGTATCGAGGAGCTCGCTGTTAAACAATGCAAACGGACTGCTTCCAATTGAGCGGAAGCCGCTGGGAAAAATTGATTTATTCACGACGGGCGATTTATCGACGACGCTGGCTTCGAGACACACTCGAATAGAGACACGCCGTTTTCATCGTTGTTATACCGCGCTGCTCGTATCCGGACGAATTTGTTTGTCCCGCGGAAATTTACGCGGCGTACGCGGCTCTTGTTACCCTCCCCGGCATCGTGAATATTTACAAGGGTCCCGCGATAATTCGTCATGGACGTTGATGAAGAAAAGTTACAGGTGAACGGACTCTGATTGCGTGTTTTCAAACTCGCCGTTACGACGCGGCGCGACGTGCATATGTAAATTCCTACCGTACCTACGATTACCGTTCGGCGAAACTGATTTTTATCGTTCTTTTTCAGTTTTCTCTCTTCCCTTTCCTGTTCCCCTTTTCCGGCGACTGCGCTAGACCGGGAGAGAGAGAAAGTAGCGAATGTGTCGACTCGTCGGAGGAAACAGCGTACGAATTTCTCGAAAGACGAGCGTAATGGCTACATACGTCGCCCTCTTTCCAGGCAAATTGCCGTCATAAAGGAACCGAGCGACTGACGAGATCGCGGCTGGGGGGTGGGATTGTTCGTAAAAATTAGAGGGACCAAGGAATTTGGTAGGGCGCCAAGATTAATTATCGAGAAACATTATCGTCCAGGCGGAAAGAATTTGCAGACATTCAACCGGACGGAATATTGCGCGGCCTGTTTAATGGCGGAATAGCGCAACCTTTTGTTGGCCGGGTTATTATCATGATTGAGGAAGCGACGCGTTAGCTACTTTACTCTCGCTGGTTTTTAATTACACGCCGTAACGAAGCGTTGGGCGTGGCGCGACGTAAGGGCCGGTATACCATCGGATAACCGTGAAAAAATTCGCGGAAACGCGGGAGGGAAGGCGAGCAGCACAATTTCGCGATACGAAATTCGCGCGATCGCGCTTCGAGATTTCACGTTCCTTCGACTTGTATCCGAGCTTGTTCGGCTCGTCTTCGCCGTCCAACGCTCGATAAGGTCCGGCTAATTAGAAGGGTTATCGTTGACCCGCGATAACCGCCGAACGAAGCACGAAAGTAGGAAAGAAAACGAGGCCCGGACTATCTTTATCGGGGAGAGATTTGTCGCGAGTTTGTCTCGCGTATCCCGATCACGTGGTTCTCTCGTTCGGTCCGCGGCCACCGTCGAGTTTCCATTAACGGCACCCAATTACTCGCGTCTTCCTGGCCATCGTAACAAAAGCGAACGACCGTGTCCCGTTTGTTCAACGTCGCGGACGCGTGTTCGCGTTAATTAATGCAGCCCCTTTTCCTTTTTTTCGCCGATCGTTCCCGCCCGGTTTAATTACGCTATTAATGACCGGTGGTAATTAAACATCGCGCGGTCTAACAGAGCTTGCTCGCCACTTCCTCCGACCGGCTGCCATCGCGGGATACCATTCGTTATTTGTCACTCGGTAAAGAGAAAGCGATCGTTTCGCGGCGTTAATAAGTAACTCCGGCCTGGGGCAACGGTCGATTCGCCGGTATCGATCATTCCCCTCAGTCCCGGCCACGAAGCGTGGGTGATCTTAAAGGCGAACGTCCGCCGCGATGGATATCGTCCGATAATCCTCGACGCATCGATCTCTCGATCCCTCGCGTGTCGCGCGATGATTTCGCGATTTTAATTTGGTCGGAACACCCAGGAGATTCTCTCGGCTATACGTTCCACGATCACGTGGCGTACTCGCACGCATTTGGAGCGTGGCGACGCCGATGGGAAAAAGAAGGAGTTGGATCGCCTAGACCGGAGCACACCCGGTGCCATAATTCTCTCGGTGTCCCTCGTGACGTTTCCACGTCGGTACGCAGAAATAGCAGTTCGGCTAAGTTCAGGGTCGAAGTCGTCTATACTTGCGCCCAGACCTATCCCTATGCGAACTTCCGACGATATATACGCGACGCTTCGGAGTCGAATTTAACTTTCTCCGCGCTGCGTGTGTGTGACGCCGGCTGAAAGCTCGCGCGAGCTCTCCGCTTCGGACCGGCACACGTGTTCGCACACAGACAAGACGGAGTCCATCTTCTGCCCGAGGAACATCGTCACATCCGTCGCATCTGTGCATCACCATTCGCTTTTTTTCGGGGTCTTTCCTCTTCCCTTGTCTCGCACCCCACCCACTTACGGCCACATGACGCCCTTCTTCTCGTGTACGCCGCGACCCCGTATACCCTTAAACGTTCCATCCACGCGGTGTACAGGCCCGTACAAAAGAGACGCTCCTGCCACTCGAGGCTGAAAGGAGCTGCTGCCGATAAAGGAGGAAAGGACACACGCGGCTTCTGCGAGCCCTTGCTCGCGCCCTCGCGGTGTTAATGCTCTTTATGCACCTCCGCCTCCCAACCCTCGCTTCCGTTCCACCTGTAATAATGCTCTCTCAATGGGGGATTCACCGTTCCCTCCACTCTTCCTCTTCTTTCCTAACCTCTTCGTCTTCCTCTTCGGTTGATATTTGCCCGCGTCTCGAACGACCACGGATTCCTGACGAGTTAATCAGCGGCGGATGTGTATCGAATCCGCGGGCCTTCGTGTCGAAAGATTTATCACGCGTTCGCCTCCTTTAATCCTTTCCCGCTCGCTCGATACCAATGGGCGCGTCCCTTTTATTAAGGGCAAGCCGACGGGAACGCGGCAACGGGATTCCTCGCGCCGTTGTGTTTGCAACGATATCGCGAATTGACGGATAACGAGAAACATCCGTCGCGAAACAACGACGACGCGATCGTTCGAACGGCGCCCGATACGGTTTTTTCGCCTTTTGCTCGTCCCCGCCGTTTGATTTATCCGCCTTGATTAGGAATTTCACGCCGGCGACTTTATCTAGCAATTACTCTTTGTTACCGGAGCATATATTTCACCGGGGAAGTTTCAAGGGGCCGCGATAAATAGAGGGGCGGGGGAGGCGAAATGAAAAAGCGCGAAAGTTTGACGACACGGTTAGCTCGGTGCTACCTTTGAAAGTAAGTTAGCACGAACACGGTATAGAGAAGGCAACGGCGGCCAGAAATTTTAACGGGCCGGCAACCCAGCAGACATCCGCTTTCATGAAAATGAATACGCGACGTCCATTCGCCATGAACGCGCGGCCCTGCCTCCAGCTCTCAGCCGTATTCGATTTATTTACATTAAACCCGGGCTTGTACATAAATTTGTCCATTTTCCTCCTTTCTCCTCCGCCCCTCTCGACCGCGTTTCCCTTTCTTTTTCCCTTTTTCTTTCTCGCCCCGCGTCTGCCTCGACTTTTTCTTCTGGCCCCGCGACGGAAGCTTTGTACCCGGTGAACGACGCACGCGTCGCGGCTCGCAGGACGAAATATAAGCACGGTATTATTTCCCCTTCGACACGGGGGCAGTTTAATATTTCAACGACGCAACTAGTAGTAGGCGCCTCGTCCCGTTGCAAATGAATTCGTCGGCCTCTCGCCGCGATCCGGAACATCGGTTTAAATTTTAACCGCCCCCGCCCCCCGTGTTTCCCGAAGCTCTCGCGTTTTATTTCGTTTGAGCTGCCAAGCAGAATGGAGATTGGGGGGAAAAATGGAAGAAACGAGGGAAAAAGGGAATCGGCCGGGGCCTTTGATAGCGATTTTTCGCTTCCATACCCGACCATGAGAGCCTTCGTTTCCCGTGTAACGCGTTCCCAGCACGTTCTAGCTCCCGCTGGTGGTCGTAGCTTTTGTACCGGGTAATTCGACTTTTTGATTTCTCTCTTCGCCCCTTTGTTCGCCCCTGTCCTTTTCCACCGATACGTTTATTACTCGCTGTATATTCGCTTAATATCATTTCGAAGGTGTTCCGTTGAGTTACAGCGGCGAAAATGGGCTGGAGCCGGGCCGCTGGAAAGCCGTGAGAAAACGTCAACGAAATATTATACTCGCGTGAAAATAACGGCGCAATATCGCAGCCGGCAACTGCTTGATATTTTAACGGAACATCTAGTAGATGTCCGGCCACACGAGAACGAATGCGCAGTCCTGCTGGCAACTGTCGGGCCACGAACAGCGTTCGTCCCAGTTCATCCCAGTCCGCGTTGCTTTTTGCCACCGACCTTTTGCCCTCTCCAGTCTCTCTGCTGCTCTATCGAGGCTAAAGTCGGACCGAATCGTCTCGTAAACGTCGCTTACGTCTTTGCGTTTATCAGCACTCTCGTCGTCGCGTCGCGTCGCGTCTCGTTGCGCGGCTAAAAGGTCTTCTCGCTGAAAGATCTCGCTCCGCTCGAGAATTCGCCAGCTCGGTTCTCGCTCGGTCTACGTCGCCCGTGTCTCCGCGCGAACCGGCTCGGATAAAAGATTCGATAGCGATCGATTTAAGCGCGTATTCGGGAGCGAGAAAGGGAGAGCGATAGATCCCGCGCCCGGCTACCGGAGGGCAGCCATTCATCGGCTTAGCTTCTGTTTCGAGGGTCTAAATCCGTGCGCGAGGTCTGACTCGTTCACATAGCAGTCCACGGCTCGGGGTATCCTTTCCCCTTTAAATACTCTAACATTCGTCTCTCTCCGAAAGCAGTGCTCTTGGTACTCAGTCACCGTCAACAGCAGTTAGTTCGCGTCGGAAATTCGTCACGTTGACTTAGCCTTCGAACTTTCCCGTAACCCTCGTTATCGCCGCAGCCTGTTCCCGAAACATACTTTATTATTACCGCGCAAATTACATCCTCTCGCGTTCGATCGACCAATCCTTTAAGCCTCTTTTCTATTCGATCGCTCCTCGTCTCTTCGACACTCTTCGTAACGAGATATCTTTTTCGAGACGCGATTCGGTCTTCCGTTTCCGATATAATTATTCGCAACGTCGACGATTTCCTTGCTTTCTCTCCCTTCGTTTCGCCTGGTTTCGAGGAATTTCGAAGAGACCGATCTCGAAAGACCGCCGGTATCGGAGACGCGGACGACGAGACTCTTTTCACCGGTCGAGTACCGCGTAAACTCTCGAGAGCACGATCCTTTAGTCGGAGAAAAAGGAATACGTGTTCAAGGGAATGAAATTAACACTCGCAGAGGGGAAGAACCGCTTTGATACGTACGCTTTTGAAAGGGCGCGCGAGAAACGATTGAGCGTCGGCGTCGTCGCGTGCCACCGCAGCGAAATCGCGGCGTCGACGTTTTCTGTGACAGGCCGGCAGAAAAATTTGCCGAGGAAGCTCGTTACTTTCGTCTCCGCTCGCCTCCTTCTTCGCCTTCTTTCCTTCGCGTTCTTGAATAACCGAGCCCGAAAATAATTTCAAGCAACCCACGAGGTCGCGTCGAGGCCGTCGCGACGGAATCCTCGCTGGCCATGCCGCGTTTCTCGCGAAACGTCCAACGACAACTACCGGAAACGAATCCTCCAGATTCGCGGAGGAATCCTCGGTTGACTCTTCTTCCTTTTCCACGGTCGCCGCGCTTCCAACAAGCCAACCATGCCTGCGTTTTACGCTCATCTTTCCGAGCCTCCGCCTCTGTCTCTTTGTCCCTTTACTCTCGTTCGTTTTCGATCGTTTTCGAGAAAGGGAATTTTCCTGGGCGAAATTATCGGGTCGTCGCGCGATCTTCCTCCTCTTCGATTCGGCTGCTCTGTTCGGAGAGCGACGACGCGAGGAGAGACGCGTGGATTCTGGATCGAGATGAAACGTAGGAAAATGCTAATGGCATCTCGATAAAGCTCGGGATTGTTTCACGGCGATGGGATTCTCCGCTGGTTGAAAGAATTCTTTCAGCGCGTCGTTTTCGCCGTTTAAACGATACGCGAAAGGGCGTATTCCCCTGGCCGGGATGGGTAAAAACAGAAAAAGAAAATAGAAAAGGAGAGAGAGAAAATAAAGAAACGCGATAGAAAGCGGAAAGGGACACGAGCAGGAGGAGGCAGAGGGAAAAAGTGGCGTTACGAGCGTAATAATGGAACCGTCAACTACTAGTACGTATCAAATGTTGGCTGAGCGCGAAATGAAAACGAGGAACGGCTGGGAAAATAAAGCACTCGAAGGTCGGTGGAAACGACTTTATCCAGCGTACGTTCGCGCCGCCCCCGCGCTGTTTATTACATTTTGAATACAAAGTGAAACAAATTGCCGCGGCGCACTCGACGATGCTATCGATCTCTCGGCGAGAGCGGGCGGACTCGTTTGGCGCAAAACGAAAGTAAAAAGCGCGGCAGACTTTTCGGCCGTCGCCGTTCGTTTCGTTACCACCGGCGTTCGCGGGGATTCTTCCGCTGCGCTGTGGGAAAGAGGCGATGGCGAAAGAGCAGGCGGCTCGACGAGGATCGATTTTATCCGCGCGATCGCGCCCCGTGTTCTCCCTCCGACTCGATGAAGCAACTTTCCTAAACGACTCGCCGCTTTAAATCCGTCCGCGAGCAAACATTTGCTCCTCGCGTCACCTCCGCGTCACGTCCTCCGCGAGACGGTCCCGTCCTCGCTGCGCCGCCATTCTTAAGCCGATCGTGGAAGAATCTCGCCGACTGCGAGCGACCCCCGAGCGTAAATAGAGGAGGGTAACGCGTCGGCGAAGAGGTCGCGAAGGATGAGAGCGATAAACCGTGGCGGATTCCTCGGCTGGATCCGTTGATAAAAGCGAGGCGGCGCGCGTCCTCTCGTCGCTCCGACGCTCCTCGTTCCGAACGACCAGGGATTTTCAGCTCCCTTTCTCTCTCTCTCTCTCTCTCTCCCTTTCCCCGTTACCCGTGCGATCCCTTTTCTTCCACCCTCTCTCGCTCCTAGCCTGTCCCCTCGAGTCGACTCGACTCGACTCGACTCGACTCTACTAGAGAGAGAGTAGAGACTCGCCATTCGCCAACTTTCTCAAGGACTTTCCCGGCGAGAGAGAAAGAGCGAAGGATCGAGCGAAACAGGAGGATACAAAGGGGCGAAGGGATGCCGAGGATGGGGGAGGAAGAAGCAGGGGCGCGACGGAGGGTAAAGAACGAGCAAGGAGAAAGGAAGAAGGGAGAGGGCGCAATTAATCTCGAGGCTGAAGTTTTCTGGTGCAAGTCGGTCAACTAACCGGGCCGGGCAAAAGGGCTCCCTTTGTTTTAGCCAGAAAATAATAAAAAGGGGTAATGGTCCAACAGGGTGAGCCTTGGCTCCGTACCGAGTGCCGGCCCTGTCAGTTGTACGCCATCCACCACCACCACCACCACCATCACCACCACCACCGCTTGCTTCCCCATCTCTCATCCTACCGGTCTCCCTGTATTCTCCTTTTTCCTTTTTTTCTTCCTCCTTTCTTTCTTTTTCCTTCTCTCTCTCTCTCGCTCTCTCCCCCTTTTAATGTCCCTCCTCGGCGTCGGTATTACCGACGCGGCCTATTTTATACACACTGTATATTTATCCGCCTTTTTCGTTCTCCGAAGACGCTGACTGTCGTCGCTCCGCGTTTTATTGTCCTAGCGTTCCGCGTTGCAACGCCGCGAAAGACGTCGGGTGAATCGGTTCGAAAGGGAAGAGCGGAAGACGCGCTCGACTCGGCTCGGCGTCCCGTGAATACATCTCCGTGGAACAAACGGCGTATACACAGCCACCGGTCGTGTTTCCCTTGAAAAACCGTTGAAAGATCCGCTCGTCGAACCTTCCTCCGCGTTCCTCCTCGATATCCTCGTTATTCCGCGCCACCCTCTTGCTCTCGTTGCTCTCGCGTCCTTCCTTCCCCGTCCTCGGAGACCGAGCTCTGCGTTCGGACGCGTTTATCGTTTCGTAATTGCGTCGCGGACGTTGACAAGTCCGCGTCAGGATTAATTCGTCTCGCGGCGTCTCATTTCCGTTATTAAATGGCGTATCGGTGAAATAACCGGTGATAATTCGAAAATATTTGCGTAATTATCGGGAGAACGGGATCGCGCGGTTGAAGCGCGACTCGAAACGTCCGAACTCCGTTCGATATCAATTATCGATTACGGAATCGTAGCGCCGGCTTTTCGCAGTCTCCGCTCAGCCTGCCCTCCCCGTAGTTTCCTATTGCTCGTGTGTTCGAAACTAACCAGCGCTCCTGGCCGCAATATAATTTGCTTAATTCTCGCGGCGCACCGGCAACGAGCTAACTTACGTCTCAGGTGTAACGACCTAACGATAACTCGGTTTCCACCGCGGGGAGCGCGTCGCGGCGCGGCCGGTCAGCTTCGGCCAACTCCGCTATCCGATAAGGCTCTCTCTCTGCGGTTTCGCGACTGGATCGTCGGTGCCGAGCGTCGGTGCGACAAGCGTCCACGCGTGACACAGACGCGCGGAATTATTCATCGGGGCTGATCAACAATGCGGAATGGTCGAACGGCGGTGGAAAAGAGAGAGAGGGAGAGAGAGAGAGAGAGAGGGAGGCTGTCGCGTGGCTGTCGGAAAGAACGGAAACCTATTTCTGATCGTCCCGGTGCGGCTCGCTTTTGTGCCGCATCGCCGCGTCGCGATAAATCATCGTCGCTCTAATTAACGCGGCGCGTCGCCGCGGAATAAAATTAACCGTCATAAATAACGCGAGGTTGGTCCTCTCGCGGTCCTCTCGCGTGCGGCGACTTAAAGGTCGCGAGACTGGAAAACAACGACAGTCGGTCGTTACCGTGGCTCTTCCGTGGCTCCTCGTTGGCTCTTGCAGCGATTCGCCGTGACGAACTCATCGGCGCGAACAGGTTGTGCGTCTGGAAAAATCGCGGGTGTCGTTCCGTCTCGTCCGCTTGGAGGTTGTTCGGCTAGCTGGTTCTATCGGAGATTACCTCGAAAGTTGCTTAACAGGATCCCCGTGGAAGGGGATGGTTGGACGTTGTTGCTGGACCAGATTCGGCTTGCTCCGATGCCTCTCGGTTTATCCGACGATCAGTCTCGGCTAATTTGCCGAGCTTGTCAGCGGATTTTTCACTCTCCTTCCCCGCGTTCACTCGCGTTCCTTCGCGTCCTTCTGTCGCGCGATAATGATCCCCGATGATCTTGAACGGCCTCGGAGGAACGTGACTGCCAGGAATTTTACACGGAGACTCGTCCGAGCGGCAGGAACATTTCGGTTAATCCGCGACAGCGTAGCCGCGTCGGATCGAAATTCAAACTCGAAGGTACATAGGACGCGATCCACGCGGAACGTAATTTCGATGCCGTTTTAAAAAGAGTCGATCGAGCCGGGCGAGGAAAATTGGACCGGCGGCTAGAGAGAAGGTAAACGAGGCACCGGGAAAGCTATCGGGGTTGGATTTACGGTACTTCGCGTCGCGGAGAAAAGAGGATGGGATATCTGTTTAAATGGAATCGCCGTGATAGAGCCACCAATAAGGTGCCAGGGTGGGAGCGCGGCAAAGGAGCGGTATATAAATATCGCTTCGCCTATCGGTCGCGTTTTTCCTCGAAATTTTCGAATCTTTCCGCGAGATCTCGAAGCCGCGAACTCTTTACGCCTCGATTCCGATATTACGCGTTCGACCGCGGCGGACAATTCCATCGCGAAGTTGAATCTCCGCGTTCGTGTCTCGTCGCCGACTTTGTCCTTCTCTCCATTTCTTCATCCCCTCCCTCCCGTTTTCGTTTAACCCCGTGACGAACGTGGGAACGTGGCTCGACGCGTCGGGTAAGACGGATTAATTACCGAAGACGCTGTGTAATGAGTCTTTGAATGGCGCAGGGAACGGGGTGCGACGAAGAAACGAAGAATCATGAGCGTCGAGCTCGGGGGGAGGAAAAAAAAGAAAGGGAAAAAACGGGAGAAAAAGGAATTCGAGGGGATTCGGAGAGAAAAGGGCGGTCGGAGCGAGGGAGAGAGGAGGAGGCGGAGGGAAAACGAGAGAGACTTGGTTCGTAGCATTCAGGGCTTCTCCGTAGCATCGGAATCCTCGCGGTTCGTCTAAGGAACGACAGCAGACGGGACCGGTTGAATTCGTTTAATTACCCTCATTATCCATTTTAGCTTTGTTCGATTCAAACGAGGCTTAGGCCACGCTTTCGTCCGCGGAACATCGTCGCGGACGGTAATTATACGTCGGTCTTCCGGCTCGCAGGCGGATCGCGCGCGATCCGACCAGCCGCATTTTTCCCCGAAGTCTCCGAGTCGTCGCCTCTCGTCCGCGGCGATCGAGCGACGAGAACGAGAGGAGGTCGAGCCGTGAGATTTACCGATGAAAATTTTCGAAAGGTTTGTCGTTGAATCGAACGAGCCGCGGTCGGCGTGTAAACGAAACGGAAGCGGTGAGTTTTTAATAATGGAAATAAAATGCCAAGAGAGTAATATACCGATTGGCAAACGATGAAGTGTAGTCGAAATAAATGAAAATGGAATTGGAAAATTAACGGTTTGTAATTTAAACGAATGGGCATACAAAATCACCGAGCGATGGAGGTTCGTTAACGCGGGGCTCGAGCCGAAACAAGGGAGAGGAGAGAATTTCTCGGAAAATGACTCCTCGACGTGCCCCGGCGTGAAATACTCGTCGAGCCCGAGGAAAGAACGATCGGTTTTTCGTATAAATCTCCTTTTACCCCGAATAATCGAGCCTCGACGATGACCTAAAATCGCCGGGGAAAAATGGCGCGCCGTGTCACGGCGTTCTTTATGCCCCATTTTCGCCCCGACCTCCATACAGCTCGCCGCGTTCGCGCGAGTGCAGACTTTTCGCACGGCGAAACGAGCGGTGCACGCGTCGGTGTATTTTCGCGCGGCGATGCTGCCGAATGAGTCAACCGTGGATAGAATATCGCGATAATCGCGGGGGCGAATATACGCCGTTCGATGAGGAACACTCACCCTCGGCGTGACTCACGATTTTCGTCGCCAGCAGGCCCGTTCGCTCGTCGAGAGGCTCGTACGCGCGATATTCCGGGGAAAAAACACGGCGAAATAATTACGCCGCCTCCTAATCGCACGAACTCGGGGGCGGCGAGGATCGAAGGGCGGAAAAGAGAAAGAGAAAGAGAGGAAAACGCGGGGAAAATTGGGAACCGGTTAATTCGTTTTTGTCATTTTTCGATTTTCATCCACTCTGGCGTCTCGCTGTCTAGTCGGTCGTTAATTAGCGGAAACGTTACGACGGAATATCGCGACTAGAGCGTCGACGTCGAGCCAGCGCGTTCGAAATTATACTCGGCGAATTTTCGAAAGCTTCGGCTTAATATCGTTCGGTAAACACCGCGGGAAACGGCGATTAAAACTCGGGATTGCCGATTAACCTAGTCCACGCGATGTTCCACCATCCTCGAAACGAAAATTAAGCTCTTACCCGTGTCTCGACCGCGAATCGCCGAGTCTTGGTCGAACATCGAGGAAACTATCGAGCTTTCGCTCGGAATTCGAAAATTTCCCGTTTAATCCAAGCTTCTCTCGGACCACTGTCGTGGATTTTCCGACGTAATAAGACGAAGTACCAACGCGACCGGTGGTTCGGTCGCGTCGCATCGAGATCGGTATTCGCGACCGATGCCCGTGCCACACGCATCCCTGTTATGACTCATTGCTTTGGCCCGTATAGACGCGTTAATGGGGCGACAGAAGGAGGCGAGCTGCGGACAGTGAACGCGAGACCGGGTGTAATCACTTACGCCTCCGCGTCGGCTAGATGGTGGTGGCTCGGCGGAGACGGAACGAGCGTCGAGGGGCGAGACGAAGCGAGCGTCGAGGGGTGAGTCAGAGGCACTCGTGTTGTCACGCACGTGACGTGTTGCGCGATTATCATAGCGAAACCTCGCGTTTGCCATGTAGCCGGTGACAACGACCACGACGACGACGAGGACGAGGACGAGGACGACGAGGAGGAGGAAAGCGACACGCGACACATTTTCGAAGGTCGAGCGATACGCCGGCGTTTGCCGCTTCCTGTCGTGGACGAGTCGAAGAAAGGCCGGTTAGGTTAATCGGTCGGCACGTGCACGTGGGTGGCCGACGAAGACGACCATCGCTTCGATGTAATTGGACAGACAGGGAAGAGAGAGGGTGAGAGAGCAGCGGACGCGTGACGGGGGTGAGTTTGGGGCTTAAATCGTGACGCTGGGGATCGACCGCGGGATAGCGTGGATTTATTAATCGGACAATCGACGCGTTAATTAATACCGGCGACGTTAATTCGTCGCACTGGTAATTTACGTCGTATTTACTTTACCGTACAGCTTTTAATTCTTCGGCGGTTTACACGGGGCCCCGCGATATTCGTTGATTACGTTCGCCGTGTAAACTTTATCTACGTGGTCGACGCGTGTTTGCCAAATCGCGCGCATACGCTTCCGCCAACCCTTCCCTTAACGCGTATGCCTCGCTTTCTCTTTCTCTCTCTCCCTCTCTCTCCCTCTCTCCCCTCCCTGTTACCAGTCCCTTTCCGCGTTTTGCCGCGTTTTTTATATTCCCGTTTCACTTATCGACAAAGCTTTAATCACGTTCGGAGCGATAGCCGCGTTCCCGGCGGCTCGCCACGCAAGCGCGAACACGGGGGAAATTACACGGCTAAGCCGAAGATAATATCGAAGCTAAATATTTGAGGAGAAACAACGCGCGGCCTGTCGTTTACCCACGATGTTTAAAATAGATTTAAATCGTCACCGTTGAAAAAGGAGGAAAATCACAGTGGTTCGCCCGACGCCCGATCTCGCCACCCGTGCCGGCGTCTTCCTCCAGCCACTCGACGCCGATGCGCCGGTGCGCCAACGCAGGCGACCGTCGCGTAAATATTAATAACGCGCGGAAGCAGGCACACTTCGTAACTATTAGCCGAGCGGTACGAAGCGCGCACGGGCGGAAGTATATTTAATAGTCGTTATATTCGAGTTAACGCGGCGAGCGTCGTTAAGCGAAGCTGTTAGCCGCGCGTGTCGTAACTCGTCGGACCCGTCCCGGATCCTGACCGGACGCGATCCTCGATCGAATCCCGAGAAATCGATATTCCATCAGCGTCTTGGGTCTCCACGGAGACGGTAACCGGGTTCCTCCTTTGGGCTCGGTTGGTCCACGCGGTTAGTCCCGACGCGACGCGTCCCTGTGAGATCGATTTCGCGGCGTCGGTAGCGCGTGCTCCAGGATTTATTAACCCGCAAAACCGTCGCCGGTCCCGTTTACGCGAAGTTTAACGGTGGCGCGTTCGATCGGTGAATAAAAGCTCTGGAAATACCTCGCTGGATGGCCGCGAAGCGGTTTGGCGCATCGCGAAACGCGCTATGCCCAGCGAATTATTTTTTCCTCCTCATCCTCCGCCTCCGCCTCCGCCGTTCCGATTCGCTTCGTTTTCATCCCGCTCATCGAATCAATTTGCCATTCGTCGCGTGCGTATCCCGTGTTTATTAAACGGCCGAGCCGGGCATTTGCATGAAAATGCTGAAAAACGCGCAATTGGTCGAATTATACGCGAACGCGAGCGGCCGGGCTTTCCGGTCTCTGATTCGAGGCACGAACCCGTTCGGCGAGAAGACGCCGGGGACGGGAAGCGGGAAGAAATAATGCCCGGGAGGAGAAAAAGGGAAACAGGTGGAAAAACGGAGCGACTGGTGGTGCGGGGACCGTTTAATTGCGCGCGCGTTCAGCCGCGGATATTATTTCCCTTTTCTTCCTTTCCCACTATCCTCTCCCGCCTCCGCCTCCTCCACCTCCGCTTCCTCCACCGCCGCATCCTCCGTCGCCTCCTCCGTCAGTTGCAGCTGTCAATCGGCCGCGTCGCAATCGATATTCAAGAGGAGTCGTCGCGGCCGTAAATCAGTATCCACTCGGTGCACCGAATCCCGTTCGATCTTGGAAATTGGTTAACCGACCGGCTCGGCAAGCCAACCGCGGATAAGTCGCGCGTCGCGTCCGATTTCCAGAGTTTCGCGCGTTACGCGTATCGCCGCGAGGTATTTCTCTAAGCGTCTAATCCGCCACTCGTCGGTCCGCTCGTCGTGACTGACGTCGAGCGTTTCGCGCTGCGAATGGACGATGATTGACTCGTTCCGCGGGCGTCGTTACGATCAATTAATATCGTCGCCGACGCGGCTGCGGAATGAATTGATCATTTAAGGTCACCCGCGGGAGGGAATTTCGTTGTGCCGAAAATTTCGAGCGTTCCGCTCCGGCCGGACTTTAAAAGTAGTCGGGACACGTAGCGAAATTGCGGGGAAAAGGTCACGTATGACAACGTTTATGGCTGCGCCGGGGCTGGCTTTGAATTCATTTGATCCGGGGCAAACAAGCGTTGTAACGATACACGCTTGTTTAAACTGCAGTAAATTAAAACGCGTTTACCGAGTCCTGATTTCCCGATTGTTCCGTTCCCTCTGTTTTGTTTTATTTTTCTTTTTTTCCCCTTTCCTCCCTCCTCTCCGCTGTTTTACGCGTTTTATCGCACGTGAAATTCCGGGTCGATCGGTGACTTTCCCGCCCTTAATGGCGCCGTCGTTTTTAGCCGAGTTTCCAAACGTTCCGAGGCTCGGTTTCGAGTTATCGATACGCGCGCGGATAAACGCAAGGAGATGGGGAACGATCGGGTTGTTAATAACGGGCTCGATGGTGTTGCAATTTGCAAGCGGGCCGGAACGGCGGAAGAATTTCGCGCGGCTTTTCGGGGATTTGCCGAGGCTCTGAGACGCGCGCGACTTCAATCTCTTCGTTTCGTCGGCTGGAACAACGTATTCCCCGGCGTGCCGCGTCTATTCGCGGCATATTCGAGGAAAATGAAAACGCCCGTGCGATTACGCCTCTGACGCGTTCCCTGGCTTGCATCGGGAAAGTATCCGCGAACTCGGCCGACCTCTCGCGACCACGCTCGCTTCCCCTCATCGGCAGCTGGAAGAGAGAGAAATCTCGGCCGACGTCTCGGCCGAAGATTGCGCGGCCGAGACCGTCGGCGTCGCGTGCAAATTCGGGGAAAAACGCGCATCTGGATCGGCGATACTCGCTCGACGAGTTTACGCTTCTGCCGAGACGCGAAATCCTCCGGATGGAAGACGCTGCTCGATCTTCTCTCTCGACGCAGCGCGAAGCGTTTTCGCGATGGATCGATCCGGGGCGGGAGGGGATAATGGTCGAAGGCTTGTCTGAATTTCCAGACTGACAGAATTCGCGTGTTTACGGAATGTTGCGCGGTGTAATATTGGACGAAGCAGGTGCGGCCGCGCTGCGCGTTCTTGGCGAAATTGTAATCCGGCGCGGAGGAAGATTGGAGAACGGTGCGTGGAAGGTTGGCAGGGAATCGTCGATTTTTCGAATGCCGATTCGAGCGACGTCGACGAGCCGCGCGAGAGGAAATAAAAACGGTGTATGCGAGGGAGAGAGGTAGTAGAGAGCGAGAGGGGAAAAAGGAATTGAATTGGAACGGTCGACAATCGTGGTCGTTCGGTTGATAACACTCGCAACGATCGAGCGTTGTCCCGGCCCGGTTTGACGAGTTTATCAGTGACACGCCTCCGGACGTTTCCCCGGAGTTACTAATAGATCCGAAAGCGCAATACTCCGTCATTTCCATGATTAAGCCGCCGTTGGCGGTGTTCCTCGAACGAGCCTGAACGCGAACCGCGTAATTGCGGTGTTGCGACGAGCGCACGGTCTGGCGACGCCATTTGGCTCATTATGCCCGTTTT
>NW_027471783.1:0-20303 GCF_051020765.1 Lasioglossum baleicum | reverse complement strand
GTTAACCCGAGAGTAAGTCCGCTGAATAGTATTGGCAATTGACAACTTATTTCACAGTTTGAATATATAAGTATAGCGTCCATCCTTTCGAGAACGTTTCCATCTGGTACAAAGTCAAACGTTTTATCGAATAACTTATCTTCCTAGAACCAACACCGAACTAGCGGTTGTCTATCTTAGTGTAGCAAGAAAACAGAATACTAGATATTTTAGCAGACGGTCAACATAATTGCATGTATGAATAGGAAAATCCGGAGTCTCTGCGTTCGAGAGCGATACAATCTTCGTTAAGAACCGAGCGGCTAAGTCAATGGTTTCACAAATCTTGTAATCCGTTGGCCATGCAGCCATTCCAGGAATCAATCCATTGTGCAGCATTACCGATGGACATCTTAATTCAAGGTACGAATATTAATGTCGAGCGTGAAACGCTTCGAGAACGTTAGCACTTGCTATACAGTCGAAGCTTACACAGAAGACCTTCCCTTCCGAGAAACGGCAACCGCTGTAGCGAGAGTATAGAATCGTGTTCAGAGAAACAAATTTGTATGCATTTTAGTGACCGTCGCCATAACTTCATGTATAAAACAGAAGATCGAGTGTCAAATCTTTGGAGAACTTCTCCCCCTTCTTAATGGTCGAACGGCTAAGTAGATAGCTTCACCCATCCTATGATTCCGAGAATCAAACCAGGTATTCTGGGAGTAAATGTGCTGGACAGTATTAGCAATCGACACCTCAATTCACGGTATTAATAATAAAGTACAGAGTCAAAACGTTGTAGAACGATACCTATTGCTACAGAGTTAAACGTTTTACCGAACACATTACAATACGAGAAGCTAACCCGCCGTATGGTGACTATAACTTCGTGTTCAGAGAAGCCACCTAATATCTACTTTAGTGCACGGCCACCTTAACTACATGAATGAATTAGAATATCGAGTGTCAAACGGTGCGGGAAGGGGTGTTGTAAGGAGTGTGGTTGGTTGATCTGGTAAGTCTAAGTCAAGTCCAGGTATTCCGGGTATGTCGAGTGAACAGCTTGTGGAAGTCGAAACACTATGTGCAATCGATACACTATTACACGTTGAAGACCGTCAAACCCATTGTGAAACGTTACCTATTTGTATAGAGTTAAACACTTTCCGATAGGCTTACCTTCGGAGAAGATATCCCGCCGCGTCGAAAGTATACCTTCGTGTTCAGAGAATCAAACTAGTAAACATTAACGAGACGCGGACCTTAATATCATTATGAATAAGAAGATCGAGCTTCAAACAAAGCATCAAAATAAAGCTTCAAACCGTTTGAGAACGATACCAATTGGTACAAAGGCAAACGTTTTACCGAATACCTTCCCTTCCGTGATGCTAACCGGCCGTATCGAGAGTATAGCTACGTGATTAGGGATACAAATTAGTATTCATTTCAGTGACGGGGACCTTCATTTCATTATGAATAAGAAGGTAGAGCGTCAAACCATTCCAGGGAGATACCGCCTTCTTTGTGAATCGAACGGCTAACTCAATAGCTTCACCAATCCAGAGATTCGGATAGTCAATCCAGGTATTCCTGGAGTAAATCCGCTGAACAGTACTGCCAATAGACACTCCAATTTGAATAGAAAAGTAAAGCGTCAAAGCGTTTGAGACCAACAATTAAACTATACCGTTCAGAGCACTTAATCTTGGAATACCTGAATTGCCTCTCGGAATCAAGGAATAGGTGCAGCAACTGACTTAGAAGTGTGACATTCATGGAAGGTGATAACGTTCTCTAACGGTTTCACAATCGATCTACTAATTACCACATGAAGATACGGTACCTGTTACTGAAATGAATGCTAATTTCCTTCTCTGAACACGAAGTTATACTCTCCATGCAGCGGGATAGGTTTTCCGAGAGTAAGGTCTTCGGTAACACGATTGTCTTTGTTCCAACTGTAACGTACTCAAACAGTTTGACACTCTATCTTAATATTCATTCCTCGAATTAAGGTGTCCATTACCAATAGTGATGAGCGGACTGACTCCCGGAATACCTGGTTTGCCTGTCGAATAGCATGATAGGTAAAACTGTTGAATTATCCGTTCGACTCTAAAAGAAGATGTATCGTTATCGAATGGTTTGACTCTCGATCGTTCTGTTCATACATGAAATTAAGGTGCGCTCCTAGGATATGTCAACTTATATGCCGCCATGAACACTAAACAAATCACTTCCTACAGCGGGTTGCACTACTCGGAGTTGAAGCCTTCGGTAGAAAGTTTGATTCTATACGAACAGGTAATGTCCTGCAACAGTTTTACGCTCAACATTAATACTCGAACCGTCAATTAAGTAGTCAATTACCAATACTGTCCAGCGGATAGACTCCCGGAATTCCTGGTTTGACTCTCCGAAATAAAGGACAGGTGAAGCTTTTGACTTAACTGTTCGACACTCAAATATGGGGGTATCGTTCTCAAACGGTTTGACTATCGCTCTCCTATTTCATATATGGAATTAGGTTACCCGTCACTAAAATGAATACAAATTTGCTTCATCAAACACGTAGTTACTCTCTCGATACGGAGGTTAATTTCCCGGACGAAAAGGTATCCGTAAGGAGTATGACGTTATGGCAATAGTTAACGTTCACAAACGATTTGACGTTTCTACTCTAATATATAAACTGCGAGTTATGGTACCCGTTGCTATTGTTGTACTGTGGATTTACTCGTGATACACCTGGCTTGACTCTCGTAATCACAGGGGATAGGAAGCTATTTCCTTAGACGTGCGATTCTGAGTGGATGTGGTAACATTCTTGAACGGTTTACCTCTCGATCACCTCCATCATATGCCGAAATAATGTGTACTACCCCTGCAATGTCTACTAATTTGATTCAGTGAGAGCTGAGTATGAAACTCGATGCAGCGGCTTAGCGTCTCGGGCGTTAATGCTTCTTGTAAAATGTGTGACTTTGTTGGAATTCGTAACGTTCACAAACGGTATGACGCTCCAATTCAATACTCATACCGGGTATTATGGTGCCTATTGCCAATACAGTTCAGTGGATTTATTCCCGTATTACCTGATATGACTCTTGGAGTCACAGGATAGGTGAAGCTATTGACATAGGCGTGCGTCTCTCACAGAAGGTGCCATCGTTCTCGAGAGTTTGACCACCGATAATCTAATTCGTGCATGAAGTTATCGTGCCCGTGACCGAAATCAATACCAATTTCCTTCTCTGAACACGGACTTATTCCTGAATGCGGCAGGTAAGTTTCGCGGAAGCTATATCCTTCGGTACATCGTTTGACCTTATACCAATTGGTACGATCTCAAACCGTCTCATGCTCTACTGTAATATTCAAACCGCGAATAAAATTGTGTAGTGCCAGAACTCTTCAGCGGACTTCCTCCGGAATATCAGGTTTGACTCTCGGAATCGCAGGATAGGTAAAGCTATTGTGTTATATGCGTGATTTCACGACGAATGTGGTGAAGTTCTCGAACGTTTTCACCCGCGTTCATCTCATTCATACATGGTATTAAAGTGCCCTTCTCTGTAATGTGTACCAATTTGTATCTCGTAGTAGGTAGTAATGGTCTACATGCATCGGGTTGAATTCTCGGAGGGTGAGATTGTCTGTAAATCTTTTGTAATATAATGTAACGTTCTACAAATGTTTGGCTTTGTACTTTAATATTCTAACCGTGAACTAAAGTGTCCATTTCCAGTAGTGTATAAAGATGGACTCCCGGAATACCTAGTATGACTCTCAGAATCACTTGATAGTTGAAGTTGTTCGACTCTTAAAGGAGGTGGTAACGACCTCGAACGGTTAGACATTCAATTATCTATCTCATACATGAACTCAAGGTGTCCACCACTAAAATGTGTATTAATTTGTATATCTGAAAAAAAGTTATACTCTCGATACTGCGGGTGTGGTTCGGGCAGTTTGCGCCTTCGTTAAAGCTTTGAGTTTACACCAATTGGCAACGCTCTCAAACGGTTTGAAACGCTATTTTAATATGCAAGCCGTGACACAACAATTGATAACTACCAGAAATACGTGATTTGACTCTCCGAATCACTGTATATGTGAATCTATTTCGTTTGACGATCGTCTCCCACAAAAGGTGGTGACGTTCCCGAACGGTTTCACCCTCGATCTTTTAACTGATACAGGATGATAGGTGCCCGTTACTGAAACAAAGACTAATTTCTTTCCCTGAACATGAAGTTATACCCTCGAAACGGCGGGTTAGCTACTCGGACGGTAAGGCCTTCGGTCAAAAGTTTGACGCTATACCAATTAGTAACGTTCTACAAAGGATGAACTATGTACTCTAATATTTACACCTCGAAATTATGTATCTAATGCCCATACTGACAAGCAGATTTCTACCGGAACACGTTCTTTGGATCTCCGTATCACAGGATGGGTGAAGTTATTGTCTCAGGCGTAATATTCTCAAAAAAGGTATTCATGCATGAAAATACAGTGTCTGTCCTGCTAAAATGTCCACTAATTCCATTCCGTGAACACTCAGCTAGGCACTCGCTACAGCGGTACAGGTCTCGGAAGGTATGGCATTGGTGAAACGTAATACTTTATTTTAATTGATATAGTTCCCCCGGCGGAAGTACCAAAATATTTATAACTTGAATTAACTAGTCTATTGCCAATACACTTCAGCGGATGTACCCTCGGAATACCTGGTTTGACTCCCACAAGCACAGGACAGCTGAAGCTACTGACTTGGCCTTTAGACTTTCACAGAACATGGTAATGTTCTCGATCGGTTTCTCCCTCGATTTTCTAATTCATACACGAGCATAAAGTGCCAGTTACTGAACTGTATACTAATTTCCGTTCTTGAACACGAAGTAATACTCTCGCTGCAGCGGGTCAGGTCCTCGGAATGTAAGGCCTTCGGCAATATGTCTGTGTTTGTAGCAATTGTTAACGGACCCAGACAGTTTGACAAACTATTTAAATATCAAACCTTGATTTAAATTGTCTATACCCAATACTGTTCAGCGGATTTAATACCCGAACACCTGGTTTAACATTCGGAATCACAGGATAGCAAAAACTACTGTCTTAGTCGTTCGACCCTCAGAGAACGTGGTAATGCTCTGGAACGGTATGACCCGCTATCTTATTATTCATGCATGAAGATAAGGTGCTCCCCACCAAAATGAATACAAATTTATTAATCTCTACACAAAGGAAGGCACTCCATGCAGACGGTTATGTTCTCGAAAGGTTTGACACTCGGTCCTCTAATTCATAGATTAAACTAACGAGCCCGCCACTAAAAAGTTTACTAATTGGATTCCATGACCACGAAGTTATACCGTCGATACTGCGGGTTATACCCTTGGTCGGTAGGGAATTTATTGAAGGGTATTACGTTATTCCATTTATCAGCATTCTCAAACGGTTGGACGATCTACTTTATTCACACCGAGAATTAATGTGTCCATTACCAACACTCTTCAGCGGATTTACTCCCGGAATACCTGATTAGACACTCAGAATCGCAGGGAAGGTGTAGCTATTGACTTAGCCGATGGTCTGTCAATGAAGGAGTTAACGCTCTCGAACGCTTTGACTCTCGGTGATGATAATTATTCACAAGCATGTGGTGTTCGTTCGCTAAAATGCCTTCTAATTGGTTTCCGGGAACATTAAGCAGGACACTCCCTACAGCGGATTAGGTACCCGGAAGATATGATCAGCGGTCTCTATCTCGGATTACGTGATTTGACTCTCGGTATCGCTGGTTGAGTAAAGGTCTTTACGTAGCCGTTCGAGCCACAAAAGAGTGTGGTAACGTTCTCGATCGGTTTGACCTTCGATCTTCTAATCCACACATGAAATTAAGGTCCCCGTCGCTGTATACCGATTTGGTCCTCTGAACACGAACTTATTCTCTCGATACAGCGGGTTAGCTTCACGGAATGTCTTCGGTAAAGCGTTTGACTCTATACGAATATGTAACGCTCTCAAGCAGTTTCGCGCTCCACTTTATTATTGAAACCGTGCATTAAGGTGTCCATTGCCAATACTCGTCAGCGGATTTACTCCAGGAATACCTGGTTTGCGTCTCCGAATCACTGGATGGGTGAAGCAATTGACATACCAGTTCGCCTCTCAAAGTGGGTGATAAGGTTCTGGAACGGAGAGACACTCGATCTTATAATTGAAGCATAAAATTAACGTTCTCGTCACTAAAATGAATACCACCCCGTACCGCTGAACACGGTATGACACTTTCGATACAGCTGTTCAGGTTTTCGGAGTGTATGGCATTCTGTAAGAAGTTTAACCCTTCAAGTATAGGCAATGATCTACATCGGCTTGTCGGCCTACTTTAATATTCATACCGTGAATTAAGGTGTTTATTGCCAATACTATTCAGCGGGTTAACTCCAGGAATACATGGTATGACTCTCGAAGTCACAGGATAGATGAAGCTATTGACTCAGACGTACGACTCTCAAAGGAGATAGTAACGTTCCTGAACGTTGTGACCCTCAACTTTGTAATTCATACATGAAAATAAAGCGCCTGTCTGCTAAAATTTCTACTAGTATGTTTCCGTGAATAACAAGCACGGCACTCCCTACAGCGGCTTGCGCTTCTCGGAAGGTAAGGCCTTCGGGATTATGTTTGACCGTATTACGAACAGGTAACGTTGTACTACGGTTTTACGCTCTATATAAATATTCGAACGGTGGACTAAGGTTTCTATTGCCAATACGGTTCTGCGGATTTACTCCTGGAAGACATAGTTTCACTTTCGGAACCTCTGGATTGGTGAAGCTATTCACTTATCCGTTCGTCTCACACAGATGTTGGCAACGTTATCGAGCGGTATAACGGTCGATATTCTGACCATTCATGAAGTTAAAGTGCTCGTCATTGTAATGAATACTGACATTTGTCTCTGAGCATGAAGATCTATTCTCAAAGAGGCGTATGATATTCGCGGAAGGTAGCGCCTTCGGTAAAACGTTTGACTTTATATCAATTGGTAACGATCTCAAACGGTGTGACGCTCTATTTTAATATTCAAATCGTGAACTAAGGTGTATATTCCCAATACCCTTCAGCGGATTTCCTCCACTAATTCGTGGATGGACTCTCGGAAACACAGGATATGTGAACATATTCGCTTAGCTTTTTGAATATCATTGAAGGTGGTCACGGTTCCGTACTGTCTCACCCTCGACATCCTAATTCGTACATCAACTTAAAATGCTATCACTATAATGTATACCAATGTGACACTCTAAACAAGTGGTTATACTCTCGATGCAGAGGGTTAGTTTTTCGCAGGGTAAGGTCTTTTCGGTATAACGTTTGACTCTATACCAATTGGTAACGTTCTACAACGGTTGGACTTTCGGCATTAATATACAGACCGTGTATTAAGCTGCCTATTTCCAATACTGATTAGAGGATTTACTCCCGTAATACCTGACACGCCTCCCCGTACCACAGGATAGGTGAAGCTATTGACTTAGCCGTTCGACTCGGCACAAAGGTGGAAACGATATCGTACGGTTTGACACTCGATTATCTAATTCATGCATGAATTTACGTTGCTGTCACTAAAGTTTGTACTAATGTATTTCCCTAAACTCGTAGCAATACTCTCGATACGGCGGGTTAGCTTCATCGACGGTAAGGCATTCGGTGAAACATTTTACTTTATAGCAAATGTACCGTTCTCACACGGTGTGACGCTCTACTTTAATAATCAATCCGCGAATTAAGATGTCTATTGCCAGTACTGTACAGCGCAATTATTGCCGGAATGACTGGCTTGACTTTCGGAATCACAGGATATGTGATGCTTTTTACATAGCCCCTTGTTTCTCACAGAAGCTGGTAACTTTCTCGATCGGTTTCACACCCGGTCTTCGAATTCATAATGGAATTAGCTTTCCCGACACTAAAATCTTTACTAATGTTTTCCCAAAACACGTAGCAATACTCTCGATACGGCGGGGTAGCTTCGCGGACAGCAAGACCTTCGGTAAAACGTTTGTCTTTATAGCAATAGGTAACGTTCTCAAACGGTTTGTTGTTCTAATTTACTATTCAAACCGTGAATTAAGGTGTTTATTGGCAATACACTTCCAGAAATATACCACCTTCCTTGATAGTCGAACGGCTGAGTCTATGGCTACACCTATAGTTGTGATTGCGGGAGTCAAGCCTGGTATTACAGCAGTAAATCGGCTGCATAGTATTGGCAATAAATACCTATATTCTCGGCATGGGCATTAAAGAATGAAGTAAAATCGTCAGAGAACATTACATATAGTTACAGTGTCATTCTTCTTACAGAATACGTTACCTGCTGTGAATCTAACCCGCTGTATCGAGAGTGTAACAAGGTGTTCAGAAGACCAAATGAGTATACATTTTAGCCCTGTGCACCTTAATTCCATGAATGAAATAGCTGATCGAGTGGAAAAATGTTTCAGGACGTTACCACTAGCTTTGGAGCCGCACAGCTATGTCGCTAGCTTCACTTATCTCGTGATTCCGAGAGTTGAACCAGGCATTCCAGGAGTAAATTCGCCGAACAGTATTGGTACTTGTGACCCCAATTCATGGTTTGAATATTGAAGTAGAGTGTCAAACTTTTCAAGATCGTTACATATTGGTATGAACTCATCTTCATTATCGAAGGCCTTACCTTCCGATATGCTAACCCGCTTTATCTAGAGTATAGCTTCGCGTTTAGAGCAACAAATTAGTATTCAATTTTGTGATAGGCAAACTAATTTCATGTATGCATCAGAAGCTCGGAGATCAAACCGTTCGAAAAGTTAGCACCTTCTGCGAGAGACGAACAGCTATATCCATAGCATCACTTGTCATGAGGTTAAGAGAGTCAAACTAGGTATTCCGGAAGAAAGTCCGCTGAAGAGTTTTGGCAATGGACAACTTAATTCGCGGATTGAATATTAATGTAGAGCGTCAAAACGTTTTAGGGCGTTGTCAATTGGTATAAAGTGATACACTTTACCGATCGCCTTACCGTCGGAGAAGCTAAGCCGCAGTTTCGAGAGTATAACATCGTGTTCAGAGAAATATGTCAGTCTTCATTTCTGTGACGAGCGCCTTAATTTCATGCATGAATTAATAGATCGAGGGTCAAATCTCTCACCAATGTTACCACCTTCACTGAGAGTCGAACGGCTAAGACAATAGCTTCTGCTATCCTGTTATTCCTAAAGTTGAAGAGGGTATTGAGGGAGTAAATCCATTGAACAATATTGGAAATAGACATCTTGATTCCTGGTTTGAATATTAGAGTAGGGAGCCGATCCGATAAAGAGCATAACGGATTGGTATATAGTCATACGTTTTACTGAATACCTTGCCCTCCTAGAACCCATCTCGCAGTAGCTGGTATCGTACTTAGTGATCGCGGAATGAAATCAGTAGACATTATAGCAGAAGCACATCTTATTATCATTTGTGAATAGCAAAATCGAGAGCCGAATCGATGAAGAACGTACCTATCTTCCTTGAGAGCCGAACAGCTGAAATAATAGCTTCACCTACACAGTTATTCCGATAGTAACACCACGTATTCCAGGAGTCAATCCGCTGCACACTATTGGCAATAGTCACCTTAATTCTAGGTTTGCATATTACAGTAGAGCGTCAAACCGTTTGGGAACGTGACCAATTGGTGTAAAGTCAAACACAATACCGATGGCGTTACCCTCGGAGAAGCAAACACGCAGTTTCGAGAGTTTGCTTCGTGTTCAGAGAAAGAATATAGTCTTCAATTCTGTGAAGGGCTCCATAATATCACGTATGAGTGTGAAGATCGAGGGTCAAACCGTTCATGGACGTTACCACCTTCTTCGGGACACGAAGGGCTAAGTCCATAACTACACCCATCCTGATATTCCGATAGACAAACCAGGTATTCCGAGAGTCAATCCGCAGTACTCTATTTGAAGTGGATACTTAAATCCACGGTATTAATGTTAAACTAGAGTGTGAAACCGTTTGAGTACGATACCAGTTGGCAAAAAGTCAAATGTTTTACCCAAGACTGTACCCTCCGTGAAACTAATCCGCTGTCTCGACAGTATAAATTCGTCATCAGAGATACAAATTAGTATACATGTTAGTAACCGTCGCCTTAATTCCATGTATGAATGAGAAGATCTATTGTCTAACCATTCAAGAACGTTACCACCTTGTTTGAAGCTCGAACGGCGGAGTTAATGGCTTCAGCTATCCTGTGATTCCGTAGAGTCAAGCCTGGTAATACAGGACTAAATCCGTGTAATAGTATTGGCAGCAGACACCTTAATTTACGCTATGAATATTAAGGTAGAGAGTCAAACCGACAGTGGAAATGACAGGTTGGTACAAAGTATTTCTTCTTACATATTACGTATCCGGCAGCTGGGCGATTCTTGTATCGTGTTCAATGAAACTTATTAGTTTACATAACATAGACGGGCACCATTATTCCTTGCATGAATTAGAAGATCTCGGGTCATACCGTAGCAGAGCTTAACAACGTTCGCTACGAGTCGAACGGCTATGACATTAGCTTAGGCTATCCTGTGATTCCGGAAGTCAAACCAGGTATTCCGGGAGCACATCAGCTGGACAATATTGGCAACAAACAGCTTATTTCCCGGTATGAATATTAAGGTACAGGGTCAAACGGTTATAGAGCTATATCCTTTAGGGTAGAGACACACCCGAAGGCTTTATCGTCCGAGAAGCCTATCACGCCATGGAGAGTTTCTTGCTTGCAGTTGGCGGAAACAAATTAGCAGAAATTTTAGCAGACGGGAGCTTTATTTTCATGCATGAAACGAAAACACGTGAGTAAAACCGTTCGAGAGCGTTACCACCACCTTTGAGAACAACACCGGTCAAGTCAGTGGCTTCAGCCACCCTGTGATTCCGAGAGAGAAACAAGTCTCTTGGTAGTAAATCCGCTGAACTGGATAGGCAATTGACACGATAATTCACGGTATGAACTTTAAAGTAGAGAGTCATACTGTCGGAGATCATTATCAATTAGTATTGAGTCATTCTTTTTCCGAAGTCCTTACCTTCCAGGAACATAAACCGCTGTATAGAGAGTGTAAATTCGTGCTCAGAGAAAGAAATTAGTATCCGTTTCAGTTGCAGGCACCTAAATTTTTTGTATCAATTAGAAAGTCGATTGTCAAATGTATCACGAACGTGACTTTTCGTTCAGAGTCGATCGGCTATGTCAAGAGCATCACCTATCCTGGGATTCCGAAGTTATAACCAGACACTCCTGGAATAAATCTGCTGAAAAGTATTGGCAATGGACATATTAATTCACGGTTCGAATATTAAAGTCGCACGTCAAATCTTTGTAGAACATTATTTATTCGTATAGCGTCAAACTTTACACCGAAGGCCATACCTTCCGAGAAGCCCAACCCGCTGCAGCAAGTGTCTTGCACAGTGTAAATGGCAAATTGGTAACATTTACTCCGGGAATACATGGTTTGACTCTTAGAATATGGGAATACGTCATGCAATGGACCTGTCAGACAAATTCATACTAACTTGCTTCTCTGAACACGAAGCCACACCCTCTATACGGCTTGTTATCTTCTAGGAAGGTAAGGCCTTCGGTAAAATGTTTGACTCTATACCGACAGGTAAGGGTCTACACCGTTTTCACTCCGTATATTAATATCAGTACCGTGATATATGGTGTCTAAGACAAATGCTCCCGGCATAGCTGGTTTGATTTCCGGAATCACAGGATACGTGAGGATATTGATCTAGCCGTTCGACGCTCAAAGAAGGTGGTATCGTTCTAGAGTAGTTTGGCTCTAGATTTTGCTATTCAAACATGAAAAAAAGGTCTCCGTCAGCTATAATGGCTACTACTTTGTTGCCGTCTCTACTAAGCAAGACACCCGCTAGTTCGGTGTTCGGTCTAGGACGATAAATATTTCGATAAAAGGATTAACATTATACCAATTGGTAACCCTCTCAAACGGTTTGTCGACCAACAATAATATTCAAGCCGTGAAATAAGGTGTCTATTGCCAAAACAGTTCAGCGCTCATACGCCCGGAGTACGGTCGGACTCTCGGAATTGCAGCTTAGGTGAAGCTACTGACGTAGCTGTTCGTATCTCACAGAATGTGGCATCGTTCTCGAGCGGCATATCCCTCGATCATCTAATTCATACATGAAGTTAAGGTTCCCGTCATTGATAAACATACGAATTCCTCTCTCTTTAACACGAGCTTATGCTCCCTATGAAGTCAGAGATGTTCGCGGAAGGTAAGGACATCGGTAAATCGTTTGACTTTATGTCAGTTGGTAACGCTCACAAAAGATTTGACGTTCTATGTTAATATTCAAACCGTGAATTAATGTGTCCATTGCGAATAGTGTACTGCGGTGTGACTCCGGATTACCTGGTTTGTCTGTCGGAATCACTGTATACGTGAAGCTATTGCCTGATATATGCGACTTTCAAAGATGGTGGTAACGTACTTGAGCAGTTTGACACCCGATCTTTATGTTTCGTACGTGAAACTAAGGTGTCCGACGCTAAAATGTATACATATTTTCACTTCAGGCCACAAAGTTATACCTTCGATACAGCGGGTTACCCTCTCGGAAGGTGCGGTCTTCCGTGAGAAAATAGACTCTATACCAATATATAACGACATAATATTGTGTGATTCTGTACTTAAATATTCATTCCGGGAAGTAGGGTTTTACATGCCGTTACTGTACAGCGGATTTACTCCCGGAATACATGGATTAACACTCGGAATCGTAGGATAGGTGACGCAATTGACTCATCCGTTCCACTCGCAAAGAAGGTGGTAACGTTCACGAACGGTATGGCCCCAGATCTTCTAAGCCATTCATTAAATTAAGGTGCCCGTCACTAAAGCGAATGCTTATATGCTTCTCTGAATACGAAGTTATACTCTCGATATAGTGGGTTATGTTCAGGGAAGTTACGGTATACGGTGAAAATAATTACTTTGTTCCAATTTGTATCGTTCAAAAGCGGTATTTTAATATTCAAACCGTGAATTAAGGTATATGTTCGCCATACTGTTCAGCGCATATACACCGGGAATATCTGATTTGACGCTCGGAATCACACGACAGGTGATGCTGTGGACAAATCAGTCCAAATCTCAAGGAATGTGGTGTCGCTCACTATCGGTTTCGCACCCGTTCTCGCATTTCGTACATGAAATTAAAATGCCCGTGACAAAGACGTATACCAATTTGCTTCTCTGAACACGGAGTTATACTCTCGTTACAGCCGAAAGTAATACTCTCGGAACGTAATGCCTTCTGTTAAAAGTTTGACACTATTCCAATAGGTTTTGGTGCTTTACTTTCATATTCATACCGTGACTCAACATGTCCGTTGGTAGTCTGGACTGTGGATTGACTCTTGGAATACATGCTCTGGACCACGGAATAAGCGGATAGTTTAAGCTGTCTGACTTAGCTGTTCGACTCTCGAAGAAGGTGGTAACGCTTTAGAAGTATTTGAACCTCGATCTGCGTACTGATAGATGAAATTGAATTGCTCGTCTTCCAAAATGTCTACTAATTACTTTCCTTGGACACTATGCAAAACACTTGCTACAGTGGGTTAGTTTCATGGAGGATAAGGTCTTCGGTAAAACATTTGACATTATAGCAATTGGTAAGGTTCTCAACCGGATTGACGCTCTACTCTAACATTCAAACCGTGAATCGAGGTGTAAATTGCCAAAACTGTTCAGCGGATTGACACCAGAAATACCTGGTTTGACATTCGGAATCACTGGATAGGTGAAGCTATTGACTCAGCAGTTCGTCTGACGCAGAAGTTCGCAACGTTCCCGACCGGCCTGACCCTAGATTTTTTAACTCATACATGAAGTCAAGGTGCCCGTCATTGAAAGGATGACTAATGACTTTCTCTGTACTCGAAGTTATACTCTCGATAACCCGGCGAGGTTCGCGGAAGGTAAGATCTTCGGTAAAAGCTATCAGTTTACAGCAACTGGTAACGATTTAAAACGGTTTGACGCCCTATTTTCATATTCAAACCGTAAAAAATGGTGTCTATTTCCAATACACTTCAGCGGATTTACACCCGGGATACCTGCTTTAGCTTCGGAATCCCAGGATAGGTGAAGCTATTGACTTAGCAGAGCGTCTCCCACGGATGGCTGCAACTATGTCCAGCGGATTGACACTCGATCTTCTAATTTACACATGATGTTAAGGTGCCGGTCACTGAAATGAAGACTTGTTTCTAGTTCTGAAGACGAAGTTATACTCCAGATGATGCCGCTGAAGTTCGCCGATCGTAAGGCCTTCGGTAAAATGTTTGACTTTATACCAATTGGGAACGCACTCAAATCGTCTGACGCTCTTCTTTAATGTTCAAGCCGTGAATTAGGGTCTTTATTGCCAAATCTGTTTAGCGGTCTTACTCCTGGAATACCTGGTTTGACTCTACGAATCACAGGATCGGGGAAGCTATTGGCGTAGCGGTTCGACTCTCACAGTAGGTGGCATCGTTCTCGAGCGGTTTGACTCTCAATCCCCTAATTCATATTTGAAAATATGATGTGCTTCAGTGATAATGCCTGCTCATTTGTTTCCGTGATCACAAAGCATGACGCTTGCTACAGCGTGTTAGGTTCTGGGAAGGGTATGTTTTCCGTAATAAGAATGACTCTATACTAATTGGTATTATCCTCCGACGGTTTGACGATTTACTTTAATATTCATACCGTGAATTAAGTGGTCGATTGCCAATACTTTACAGCGAGTTGGCGTCTGGAATATTTGATTTGTCCCTCGGAATGACAGGACAGGTGTTTCCATTGATACAGCAGTTGGAGTCTCGAAGAATGCGGTAACGTTCTCGCACCGCTTGTCTCTCGATCGTCCTAATCATACATGAAAATAAGGTGTCAGTCTGCCAAAATGACTACTAATTTTTTCCGATGAACGCTAAAGTAGCCAATCACTACAGGGGTTCTCAGAAGGTAACCCCTTCGGTAAACAGTTTGACTCTATGCAAATTCGTGATGTTCTACAATTTGACTCTGCGCTTTGGTAGGTATTGGGTAAAAATCCAATACTGTAAAGCGGATTTACTTCCGTAGTTCTTGGTTTGACTTTCAGAATCAATGAACTGGAGTAAATGCGCTGTGCAGTATTGGCAATAGACACTTTAGTTCACGGCTTCAATATTGAAGCAGGCCGTCAAACCGTCCCAGAATGATACCACCTTTTAGAGAACCGCACAGCTAAGTCAACAGCGTCATCTATCCTGTGAATCCGAGTGTCAAGACAGACATTCCGGGAGTGAGGCCTCTAAAAACTATTAGTATTAGACACATCATTCCGCGGTATGTATGGTAAAGTAGAGAGTCAATCCCTAGGAGATTACCAATTTGTGTAAGGCCCTTTTTCCAGATATTTTTCCTTCCGTGAACATAACCCGCTGTATCGGGTTTATATCTTCGCGTTCAGAGAAGCAAATTAGTATACATTTTAATTATGGGCACCTTATTTACATATATGAATCAAGAAATCATTATTAATACCTTTGGAGAATGTTACCACCTTCTGTAAGTGTCGAACGGCTTCGTTAACAGCTTCACCTATTCTCTGATTCCGACGGCCAAGTCAGGTATTCCTCGTGCAAATCGGCGGTTCAGTATGTGCACGGGCCACACTATTTCTCGGTATAAATATTAAAGTACACAGTCAAACCGTCGTAGCACGTCACCCATAGAAATAGAGTCAAACAATGAACCGAACGCCCAACCGTCCGAGATGCAAACCAGCTGGTGCGAGTTTCATGCTTAGTGCTCACGAAACAAATTAGTCGACATTTTCGAAGACGGAAACCTCATTTTTATGTATGAATGGATTAAATCGAGGGTCAAACCGTTCCAGAACGTTACCGCCATCCTCGAGAGTTGGACGGCAAATTCAACAACTTCACGTATCCAGCGATTCCAAGAGTCAAACCAGATAATCCTCGTGTAAATCCGCTGAAAACTATTAGCAATACACACGTTTATTCAGGGCATGAAATTAAAGTAGATAGTCAAGCGGTAGGATAACATTATCAATTGGAAAATGTCATTAATTTTACCCGATGCCTTTCCTTCGGAGAACACAGCCGCGGTAGCGTAGGCTGTACACAGCCTAACCCTCGTCCAACGTTACCGATTGGTATTATGTGAAACATTCTATCGAAGACCTTACCATCCGAGAACCTAACTCGCTGCATGCAGAGTATAACTTCGTGTTCAGAGGATCATATTAGTAAACATTTTAGTGACTGGGATCGATACTTCATGTATAAGTTAGAAGATCGATGGTCAAACTTTTAGACAGCGATACCACGTTCTTTGAGAGTCGAACGGCTAAGTCAGTAGCTACATTCATCCTGTGAGTCCAAGAGTCAGACAATGAATCCCGGGAGTAAATCTGCTGTACAGTATTGGCAATTGACACCTTAATTTACGGTGCGCATATTAAAGTATGGCGTCAAAGTGTTTGTGAGTGTTACCAATGGCTATAAACTCAAACGATTTAGTGGAGACCTAACCCTCCGAAAGCCTAACGCGCTGTACCAAGAGTAAAACATGGAGTTCAGAGGAAAGAATTAGTGCATATTTTAGTTACGGGCACCATAATTTCACGTATGAATTAGAAGCTCAAGGGTAAAACTATTCGAGGACGTTAGCACCGTCTGCGTGTGCGGATCGGCTACTTCAATACCATATCATGGGCTGTGATTCCGAGATGCAAACCAGGTATTCTGAGAGATGTTCGCTGATTATTTTTGGTATTAGACTGCTTAATTCGCGGCATACTCGTTAAAGTATTGAGTCAAACCGTCTCAGAACAGTACCAATTCTTATAAAGTCTCGTTCCTTAACGTACACCTAACCATCCGTGAAGCTAACCCGCTGTATCGAGAGCATTACTTCGTGATCAGAGAAAGACATTAGTATACATTTTAGCGATAGCTATCATTGGTTCCTGTATGAATTCGAAGATGGAGGGTCAAATCGTAACAGAACAATTCGCCTCTTTGACAGACGCACAACTCAGTCAATAGTTTCACTTATCCTGTGGTTCCGAAACTCAAGCCAGGCATACCGAGAGATAATCAGCTGAACAGTATTGGCATTAGACGTCTTAATTCACGGTTTGAATATTGAAGAGAGTTACCAATTGGTATAAAGTCAAACGATTTAGTGAAGATCTTGCCCTCCGTGGTACTAACTCGCTGTATCGAGAGTATAACCTGACTTTGTATGAAGATTACAGTGGAGCGTTGAACCGTTTGAGAACGTTATCTACTCTCATAAAGTCAAACGTTTTACCTAAGACCCTACAGGCCGAAAACCTATCCCGCTGTATCGAGGATATTACTTCGTGCTCAGAGGAACACATTAGTATTCATTTGAGTGACGGGCGCCATAGTTTCATGAATGAGTTAGAAGATCGAGATTCAAACAAATGGATAACGTTACCACCTTTCCTGATAGTAGCACCGATAAGCCAATAGCTTCACCTATACTGTGATACCAAGAACAGAACCAGGTATTCCGGGATTAATTCCGCTGAAATAAAACTAATTCACGGTTTGAATATTAAATTAAGGTGTCAAACCATGCAGAATGTTACATATTCGTATAGAGTTAACCATTCTACAGACGACCTTAGCTTCCGAGAAGCTTATCCAGCTGTAGGGAGTGTTCTGCTCAGAGGTCACGGAATTAAGTTAGTAGACATTTTACCTGGCGGACGCCTCATTTTCATGTATGAATAGCAAATTCGAGGGTCAAACCGATCGCGAATGTTACCACTTTTTCTGAGAATAGAATGGCTGGGTCAATTGCATCACTTATAGTTGCGATTTCGAGAGTCAAGCCTGGTATTCCAGGAGCAAATGTACTGAAGAGAAATAGCAATAGACACCTTTATTCACGGCATGAATATTAAAGTAGAGCGTCAAATCGTTTGATAACGATACTAATTGGCATAACGTAATATTCATTCACGGGAACAATACCTTCTGAGATCAGAGCCCGCTGTATCGTGGATATAACGTTGTGTTCAGCGAAACAAATTAGTATACATTTCAGCAGAAAGACGCCTTATTGTCATGTATGAATAGAAAAATCGACAATCAAACCGTTCGAGATCGATCCCAACGACTTTGAGAGTCGAGCGTCTAAGTGCATAGCTTCACATATCCCGCTATTCCGATAGGTAAGCCAGGTATGACGGGAGTCAATTTGCAGTACACTATTCGTCATGGATACCTTCATTCGCGGTTTGAATATTAAAGTACAGCATGAAACCGTTTCAGAACGTTACCAGATGGTATAAAGGCAATCGTCCTACCGAAGGCCGTACTTTCCGAGGTCCAGACCCGCTGCATCGAGAGTATAAATTCGTGATCAGAGATACAAATTAGTATACATGATAGTAACCGGCACCTTGTTCCGATGTATGAATTAGAAGATATATCCTCAAACTATTCGAGAGCCTAACCACCTTGTTTGAGAGTCGTACGCCTAGGCCAAAGGCTGCAGCTATCCTGTGATTCCGAGAGGCAAATCAGGTATTCCAAGAGAAAATTCGCAGAAAAGCATTGGCAATAAACAGCTCAACTCACTGTATGAATATTAAAGTGCAGAGTCAATCCGCTGGAGATCGCTACCATTTGGTATAACGACATACACCTTACCAGACACCTTACATTCTATGAATGTAACCCGCTGTGTCGGGGGGGGGGGAGCATCGGGATCAGGGAAACAAATTAATAGACGTTTTAGCAGACGGACACCTTAACTGCATGAATGATCTGGAATATCGAATGTCAAACCGTTCGAGAACGTTAGCACTTTCTTTTAGAGACGCACGCCTAAGTCCATAGCTAGACGTATTCAAAAATTCTAACAGTCAAACCATGTGTTCCCGGAGTAAATGTTACTAATTTCCTATCTTGAACACTGAGCAAGACACATGCTTCAACGGTTTGGACTCCTCGGAAAGTATGGCCCTCGGTAAAAAGTTTGACTCTAAATTAAATGATAAAGATCTATAACCGTTGGACGCTCTACCTTCATATTCATACCGTGAAATAAGCTGTCTATTGCAAATATTGACCAGCGGATGTCCTCCCGGAATGCCTGGTTTTACTTTCGGAATCACAGGATAGCAGGTGCTATTGCCTTAGCCGTTCCACTCTCAGCGAACGTGGCAAAGGTCTGAACAGTTTGACCCGAGATCTCCTAATTCATGAACGGAACAATGGTGCCCGTCTATATTATGTGTACTAATGTGCTTCACTGGTCACGAAGTAATACTCTCGATGCAGCGGGAGAAGTTCGCGGAAGGTAAGGCTTTCGGTGAAACGTTTGACCCCTGTACGTATACGTATCGTTCTACAACGGTTTGTCATTGCACTTTAATATTCATACCGTGAATTTAGGTGTGTTTTGCCAATCCCGTTGAGCGCATTTACTTCTGGGATACCTCGCTTTAATTACGGAACCACAGGATAGGTGATGCTATGGACGTAACTGTGCGTCCCTCAAAGCAAGTGGTAACGATCTCGAACAGCTTGTGTCTCGATTTTGCTGTTCATACACGAAAATATGGTGTCCGTCTGCTGAAATGTCTAATACTTTGATTCCACTACCACTATGCAGGACACTCTCTACAGCGCGTTAAGCTTCTCGGAAAGTAATGCCCTCGGTCAAATTTACGTCCTTATACCAATTGGTAACGGTCTCAAGCGGCTTGGCGAACTACTTTGATGTCAACCCGTGATTTAAGGTGTCCATTACTAATACTGATCGGACGATTGACTGCCCGAATACCTGGTTCAACTCTCGGAATCACAGGAGAGCAGATGTTATTGTCTTGGCCATCCCACTATCAGAGAACGTGGTTATGCTCTAGAACGGTTTGACTCCCCTGTTCTTACCCATACGCGAAATTAAGGTGCTCGACACTAGATTGTCTACTAATTTGTTCCTCTCAACACGGAGTTATACCATCAATACAGCTGGTTAGGCTTTCGGAGTGTAAGGTCTCCAGTATAACGTTCGAGTTTATACAAATTGGCAACACAACCAAGCAGTTTGACGCTCTACATTAATGGTCAACCCGCGAATTAATGTGTTTATTGCCAATCCTGTTCAGCGGATTTACGCTAGGAA
>NW_027471782.1:10000-20369 GCF_051020765.1 Lasioglossum baleicum | reverse complement strand
AAAGACATGCAATCTAGAATCGTTTGAATTTCACTTGAGAAACGCAACTATATAACGAGACATAACTCTCTAATAAAAACACGCGATAATTATTTATTATTTATTTATTTATTTATTTATTTATTGTTAATGCCGCGCGAACCTGGTAGAGAAAGTATACGAATATCGCGTCACGACGACGTACGATCCACCGAGACCACCGCGGACGTACTTATCCAAGCGTGTGTCTGTATACTCGAAGAATTTCAAAGTTCCAGCGGCGTATTGCTTTCATTTTGTAGCGGCGTATTGCTTTCGATCCCAGCGGCGTATTGCTTTCGTCTGTAGCGGCGTATTGCTTTCGATCCCAGCGGCGTATTGCTTTCGTCTGCAGCGGCGTATTGCTTTCGATCCCAGCGGCGTATTGCTTTCGTCTGCAGAGGCGTATTGCTTTCAGTTCCGGCGGCGTATTGCTTTCGCCTGCAGCGGCGTATTGCTTTCAGTTCCGGCGGCGTATTGCTTTCGTCTGCAGCGGCGTATTGCCTTATTCACAGCGGCGTATTGCTTCTATTCACAGCGGCGTATTGCCTTATTCACAGCGGCGTATTGCCTCTATTTACAGCGGCGTATTGCCTTATTCACAGCGGCGTGTTGCTTCTGCTTACAGCGGCGTATTGCCTTATTCACAGCGGCGTATTGCCTCTATTTACAGCGGCGTATTGCCTTATTCACAGCGGCGTGTTGCTTCTACTTACAGCGGCGTATTGCCTTATTCACAGCGGCGTATTGCCTCTATTTACAGCGGCGTATTGCCTTATTCACAGCGGCGTGTTGCTTCTGCTTACAGCGGCGTATTGCCTTATTCACAGCGGCGTATTGCCTCTATTTACAGCGGCGTATTGCCTTATTCACAGCGGCGTGTTGCTTCTACTTACAGCGGCGTATTGCCTTATTCACAGCGGCGTATTGCCTCTATTTACAGCGGCGTATTGCCTTATTTACAGCAGCGTACTGCTTTCAGTTACAGCGGCCCATTTCCAGAGTTCCAGCGGCGTATAGCTTCATGTTGTAGCGCCGTACTGCTTCATCTTCTAGCAGCGTATTGCCGGAGTTCTAGCAGCATATTCCTTATATTATTAGAACAATGTAGCTGAAATAACCAATTATCCCATACGAATGCCACCTGAAAATAATACATGTGATTTAAAAGTAAAAAATTAAAATATAAATTTTTTATTTTATTAATAAGATACGAATAATATAATACAATATCAACATATTGTATTATTTCAACCAATTACATGTTGTTTTATTGACAATGCCCAAAACCGGCATCCCAATATCCGCACAAATCCACAGACATGGTTCGAACGAAAAAAAAAAAAGGGACAGAGGGAATCTCGTTAATCCAAACACGCGCATCGCAAACATATCCGGGGACGATCTACCTAACAGTACAGACCAAAACTGACTCCCGCCGTTTACCCGCACGACCGATAGAACACGATTAGTACACGTCGAAATATAACTCGGAACATTATTTCTCAATAACTCGATAAATACTCATCCGAGCGCTTTCATACTTGATATTTGTCTTCGAAATGCTTTACCACACGATGATCTAATATTTATAATTGTCCGAGTAAGCCGGAAAGATAAGTTTACTCTTGGCGGTCGGAGCAATATTTCACAAAAACTGGAGCAATACGCGTCCGAGAGCATTGAAACTCGAGAAATATTGATGACAAGCGGTATCGTGCGTGGATATAACGATTAAAGTCGTGCGGGAGCTCGGGGAGAAAAGTTTACTCTTGGCGGTTGGACTTAGAAAAATTTCGCTCGAGCTCCTTCGCACGGCGATCCGACGCGCCTCGGCGCGCGAACGATTCGTTCGAGCGGCCGAGCAAGCGATGCGCTCCGAACATTATTCTCAGTTTATTCGATAAATACTCATCCGAGCGCTTTCATACTTGATATTTGTCTTCAAAATGCTTTACCACACGATGATCTAATATTTATAATGGTCTGGGAACGCTAGGAAAAAAGTTTACTCTTGGCGGTTGGACTTAGAAAAATTTCGCTCGGTCGGAGTTGCTCGCAATGCGCCCGGAACATTATTCTGAGTTTATTCGATAAATATTCATCCTAAAGCTTTGATACTTGATATTTATTGTTAGAATGCGTTATTATACAATGATCTAATATTTATAATGGTCTGGGAACGCTAGGAAAAAAGTTTACTCTTGGCGGTTGGACTTAGAAAAATTTCGCTCGGTCGGAGTTGCTCGCAATGCGCCCGGAACATTATTCTGAGTTTATTCGATAAATATTCATCCTAAAGCTTTGATACTTGATATTTATTGTTAGAATGCGTTATTATACAATGATCTAATATTTATAATGGTCTGGGAACGCTAGGAAAAAAGTTTACTCTTGGCGGTTGGACTTAGAAAAATTTCGCTCGAGCTCCTTCGCACGGCGATCCGACGCGCCTCGGCGCGCGAACGATTCGTTCGAGCGGCCGAGCAAGCGATGCGCTCCGAACATTATTCTCAGTTTATTCGATAAATACTCATCCGAGCGCTTTCATACTTGATATTTGTCTTCGAAATGCTTTACCACACGATGATCTAATATTTATAATTGTCCGAGTAAGCCGGAAAGATAAGTTTACTCTTGGCGGTCGGAGCAATATTTCTCAAAAACTGAAGCAATACGCGTCCGAGAGCTTTGAAACTCGAGAAATATTGATGACAAGCGGTATCGTGCGTGGATATAACGATTAAACTCGTGCGAGAGCTCGGGGAGAAAAGTTTACTCTTGGCGGTTGGACTTAGAAAAATTTCGCTCGAGCTCCTTCGCACGGCGATCCGACGCGCCTCGGCGCGCGAACGATTCGTTCGAGCGGCCGAGCAAGCGATGCGCTCCGAACATTATTCTCAGTTTATTCGATAAATACTCATCCGAGCGCTTTCATACTTGATATTTGTCTTCGAAATGCTTTACCACACGATGATCTAATATTTATAATTGTCCGAGTAAGCCGGAAAGATAAGTTTACTCTTGGCGGTCGGAGCAATATTTCACAAAAACTGGAGCAATACGCGTCCGAGAGCTTTGAAACTCGAGAAATATTGATGACAAGCGGTATCGTGCGTGGATATAACGATTAAACTCGTGCGAGAGCTCGGGGAGAAAAGTTTACTCTTGGCGGTTGGACTTAGAAAAATTTCGCTCGAGCTCCTTCGCACGGCGATCCGACGCGCCTCGGCGCGTGAACGATTCGTTCGAGCGGCCGAGCAAGCGATGCGCTCCGAACATTATTCTCAGTTTATTCGATAAATACTCATCCGAGCGCTTTCATACTTGATATTTGTCTTCGAAATGCTTTACCACACGATGATCTAATATTTATAATTGTCCGAGTAAGCCGGAAAGATAAGTTTACTCTTGGCGGTCGGAGCAATATTTCTCAAAAACTGAAGCAATACGCGTCCGAGAGCTTTGAAACTCGAGAAATATTGATGACAAGCGGTATCGTGCGTGGATATAACGATTAAAGTCGTGCGGGAGCTCGGGGAGAAAAGTTTACTCTTGGCGGTTGGACTTAGAAAAATTTCGCTCGAGCTCCTTCGCACGGCGATCCGACGCGCCTCGGCGCGCGAACGATTCGTTCGAGCGGCCGAGCAAGCGATGCGCTCCGAACATTATTCTCAGTTTATTCGATAAATACTCATCCGAGCGCTTTCATACTTGATATTTGTCTTCGAAATGCTTTACCACACGATGATCTAATATTTATAATTGTCCGAGTAAGCCGGAAAGATAAGTTTACTCTTGGCGGTCGGAGCAATATTTCTCAAAAACTGAAGCAATACGCGTCCGAGAGCTTTGAAACTCGAGAAATATTGATGACAAGCGGTATCGTGCGTGGATATAACGATTAAACTCGTGCGAGAGCTCGGGGAGAAAAGTTTACTCTTGGCGGTTGGACTTAGAAAAATTTCGCTCGAGCTCCTTCGCACGGCGATCCGACGCGCCTCGGCGCGCGAACGATTCGTTCGAGCGGCCGAGCAAGCGATGCGCTCCGAACATTATTCTCAGTTTATTCGATAAATACTCATCCGAGCGCTTTCATACTTGATATTTGTCTTCGAAATGCTTTACCACACGATGATCTAATATTTATAATTGTCCGAGTAAGCCGGAAAGATAAGTTTACTCTTGGCGGTCGGAGCAATATTTCTCAAAAACTGAAGCAATACGCGTCCGAGAGCTTTGAAACTCGAGAAATATTGATGACAAGCGGTATCGTGCGTGGATATAACGATTAAACTCGTGCGAGAGCTCGGGGAGAAAAGTTTACTCTTGGCGGTTGGACTTAGAAAAATTTCGCTCGAGCTCCTTCGCACGGCGATCCGACGCGCCTCGGCGCGCGAACGATTCGTTCGAGCGGCCGAGCAAGCGATGCGCTCCGAACATTATTCTCAGTTTATTCGATAAATACTCATCCGAGCGCTTTCATACTTGATATTTGTCTTCGAAATGCTTTACCACACGATGATCTAATATTTATAATTGTCCGAGTAAGCCGGAAAGATAAGTTTACTCTTGGCGGTCGGAGCAATATTTCACAAAAACTGGAGCAATACGCGTTCGAGAGCTTTGAAACTCGAGAAATATTGATGACAAGCGGTATCGTGCGTGGATATAACGATTAAAGTCGTGCGGGAGCTCGGGGAGAAAAGTTTACTCTTGGCGGTTGGACTTAGAAAAATTTCGCTCGAGCTCCTTCGCACGGCGATCCGACGCGCCTCGGCGCGCGAACGATTCGTTCGAGCGGCCGAGCAAGCGATGCGCTCCGAACATTATTCTCAGTTTATTCGATAAATACTCATCCGAGCGCTTTCATACTTGATATTTGTCTTCAAAATGCTTTACCACACGATGATCTAATATTTATAATGGTCTGGGAACGCTAGGAAAAAAGTTTACTCTTGGCGGTTGGACTTAGAAAAATTTCGCTCGGTCGGAGTTGCTCGGAATGCGCCCGGAACATTATTCTGAGTTTATTCGATAAATATTCATCCTAGAGCTTTGATACTTGATATTTATTGTTAGAATGCGTTATTATACAATGATCTAATATTTATAATGGTCTGGGAACGCTAGGAAAAAAGTTTACTCTTGGCGGTTGGACTTAGAAAAATTTCGCTCGGTCGGAGTTGCTCGCAATGCGCCCGGAACATTATTCTGAGTTTATTCGATAAATATTCATCCTAAAGCTTTGATACTTGATATTTATTGTTAGAATGCGTTATTATACAATGATCTAATATTTATAATGGTCTGGGAACGCTAGGAAAAAAGTTTACTCTTGGCGGTTGGACTTAGAAAAATTTCGCTCGGTCGGAGTTGCTCGGAATGCGCCCGGAACATTATTCTGAGTTTATTCGATAAGTATTCATCCTAGAGCTTTGATACTTGATATTTATTGTTAGAATGCGTTATTATACAATGATCTAATATTTATAATGGTCTGGGAACGCTAGGAAAAAAGTTTACTCTTGGCGGTTGGACTTAGAAAAATTTCGCTCGGTCGGAGTTGCTCGCAATGCGCCCGGAACATTATTCTGAGTTTATTCGATAAGTATTCATCCTAGAGCTTTGATACTTGATATTTATTGTTAGAATGCGTTATTATACAATGATCTAATATTTATAATGGTCTGGGAACGCTAGGAAAAAAGTTTACTCTTGGCGGTTGGACTTAGAAAAATTTCGCTCGGTCGGAGTTGCTCGCAATGCGCCCGGAACATTATTCTGAGTTTATTCGATAAATATTCATCCTAGAGCTTTGATACTTGATATTTATTGTTAGAATGCGTTGTTATACAATGATCTAATATTTATAATGGTCTGGGAACGCTAGGAAAAAAGTTTACTCTTGGCGGTTGGACTTAGAAAAATTTCGCTCGGTCGGAGTTGCTCGCAATGCGCCCGGAACATTATTCTGAGTTTATTCGATAAATATTCATCCTAAAGCTTTGATACTTGATATTTATTGTTAGAATGCGTTATTATACAATGATCTAATATTTATAATGGTCTGGGAACGCTAGGAAAAAAGTTTACTCTTGGCGGTTGGACTTAGAAAAATTTCGCTTCGGTCGGAGTTGCTCGCAATGCGCCCGGAACATTATTCTGAGTTTATTCGATAAATATTCATCCTAAAGCTTTGATACTTGATATTTATTGTTAGAATGCGTTATTATACAATGATCTAATATTTATAATGGTCTGGGAACGCTAGGAAAAAAGTTTACTCTTGGCGGTTGGACTTAGAAAAATTTCGCTCGGTCGGAGTTGCTCGGAATGCGCCCGGAACATTATTCTGAGTTTATTCGATAAGTATTCATCCTAGAGCTTTGATACTTGATATTTATTGTTAGAATGCGTTATTATACAATGATCTAATATTTATAATGGTCTGGGAACGCTAGGAAAAAAGTTTACTCTTGGCGGTTGGACTTAGAAAAATTTCGCTCGGTCGGAGTTGCTCGCAATGCGCCCGGAACATTATTCTGAGTTTATTCGATAAGTATTCATCCTAGAGCTTTGATACTTGATATTTATTGTTAGAATGCGTTATTATACAATGATCTAATATTTATAATGGTCTGGGAACGCTAGGAAAAAAGTTTACTCTTGGCGGTTGGACTTAGAAAAATTTCGCTCGGTCGGAGTTGCTCGGAATGCGCCCGGAACATTATTCTGAGTTTATTCGATAAATATTCATCCTAGAGCTTTGATACTTGATATTTATTGTTAGAATGCGTTATTATACAATGATCTAATATTTATAATGGTCTGGGAACGCTAGGAAAAAAGTTTACTCTTGGCGGTTGGACTTAGAAAAATTTCGCTCGGTCGGAGTTGCTCGCAATGCGCCCGGAACATTATTCTGAGTTTATTCGATAAGTATTCATCCTAGAGCTTTGATACTTGATATTTATTGTTAGAATGCGTTATTATACAATGATCTAATATTTATAATGGTCTGGGAACGCTAGGAAAAAAGTTTACTCTTGGCGGTTGGACTTAGAAAAATTTCGCTCGGTCGGAGTTGCTCGCAATGCGCCCGGAACATTATTCTGAGTTTATTCGATAAGTATTCATCCTAGAGCTTTGATACTTGATATTTATTGTTAGAATGCGTTATTATACAATGATCTAATATTTATAATGGTCTGGGAACGCTAGGAAAAAAGTTTACTCTTGGCGGTTGGACTTAGAAAAATTTCGCTCGGTCGGAGTTGCTCGGAATGCGCCCGGAACATTATTCTGAGTTTATTCGATAAATATTCATCCTAGAGCTTTGATACTTGATATTTATTGTTAGAATGCGTTATTATACAATGATCTAATATTTATAATGGTCTGGGAACGCTAGGAAAAAAGTTTACTCTTGGCGGTTGGACTTAGAAAAATTTCGCTCGGTCGGAGTTGCTCGCAATGCGCCCGGAACATTATTCTGAGTTTATTCGATAAATATTCATCCTAAAGCTTTGATACTTGATATTTATTGTTAGAATGCGTTATTATACAATGATCTAATATTTATAATGGTCTGGGAACGCTAGGAAAAAAGTTTACTCTTGGCGGTTGGACTTAGAAAAATTTCGCTCGGTCGGAGTTGCTCGCAATGCGCCCGGAACATTATTCTGAGTTTATTCGATAAATATTCATCCTAGAGCTTTGATACTTGATATTTATTGTTAGAATGCGTTATTATACAATGATCTAATATTTATAATGGTCTGGGAACGCTAGGAAAAAAGTTTACTCTTGGCGGTTGGACTTAGAAAAATTTCGCTCGGTCGGAGTTGCTCGCAATGCGCCCGGAACATTATTCTGAGTTTATTCGATAAATATTCATCCTAGAGCTTTGATACTTGATATTTATTGTTAGAATGCGTTGTTATACAATGATCTAATATTTATAATGGTCTGGGAACGCTAGGAAAAAAGTTTACTCTTGGCGGTTGGACTTAGAAAAATTTCGCTCGGTCGGAGTTGCTCGCAATGCGCCCGGAACATTATTCTGAGTTTATTCGATAAATATTCATCCTAAAGCTTTGATACTTGATATTTATTGTTAGAATGCGTTATTATACAATGATCTAATATTTATAATGGTCTGGGAACGCTAGGAAAAAAGTTTACTCTTGGCGGTTGGACTTAGAAAAATTTCGCTTCGGTCGGAGTTGCTCGCAATGCGCCCGGAACATTATTCTGAGTTTATTCGATAAATATTCATCCTAAAGCTTTGATACTTGATATTTATTGTTAGAATGCGTTATTATACAATGATCTAATATTTATAATGGTCTGGGAACGCTAGGAAAAAAGTTTACTCTTGGCGGTTGGACTTAGAAAAATTTCGCTCGGTCGGAGTTGCTCGCAATGCGCCCGGAACATTATTCTGAGTTTATTCGATAAATATTCATCCTAAAGCTTTGATACTTGATATTTATTGTTAGAATGCGTTATTATACAATGATCTAATATTTATAATGGTCTGGGAATGCTAGGAAAAAAGTTTACTCTTGGCGGTTGGACTTAGAAAAATTTCGCTCGGTCGGAGTTGCTCGCAATGCGCCCGGAACATTATTCTGAGTTTATTCGATAAATATTCATCCTAAAGCTTTGATACTTGATATTTATTGTTAGAATGCGTTATTATACAATGATCTAATATTTATAATGGTCTGGGAACGCTAGGAAAAAAGTTTACTCTTGGCGGTTGGACTTAGAAAAATTTCGCTTCGGTCGGAGTTGCTCGCAATGCGCCCGGAACATTATTCTGAGTTTATTCGATAAATATTCATCCTAGAGCTTTGATACTTGATATTTATTGTTAGAATGCGTTATTATACAATGATCTAATATTTATAATGGTCTGGGAACGCTAGGAAAAAAGTTTACTCTTGGCGGTTGGACTTAGAAAAATTTCGCTTCGGTCGGAGTTGCTCGTAATGCGCCTGGAACATTATTCTGAGTTTATTCGATAAATATTCATCCTAGAGCTTTGATACTTGATATTTATTGTTAGAATGCGTTATTATACAATGATCTAATATTTATAATGGTCTGGGAACGCTAGGAAAAAAGTTTACTCTTGGCGGTTGGACTTAGAAAAATTTCACTTCGGTCGGAGTTGCACGCAATGCGCCCGGAACATTATTCTGAGTTTATTCGATAAATATTCATCCTAGAGCTTTGATACTTGATATTTATTGTTAGAATGCTTTATTATACAATGATCTAATATTTATAATGGTCTAGATACGATAGAAAGATAAGTTTACTCTTGGCGGTTGGACTTGAAAAATGTTCAAAGTACCGAGATAGTATATGAAAAGTTGAATATTTTGTGTTAAATATCCTGGAAATATAAATATTTATTGTGTTGTACAAAAAAATTTTTCATGCAAAAATTTTTCTAAGTCCCAACAGCCCCGCCGGACGGGCTGTTGCCGCGGCGGTTTGCACCCATAAGCGCGCGTGCTATTCACCGCGCGGCGCCGGCGTCCTTGCCGGCCGTTCGGTATCCTTAAGAGACTCGACGGTTCGGCGAGTCGGGCGGTTCAGCGCGCGCTTGGGGCTATTCTACGATCTCGGTCGAGAAGCAGTTCACGGCGCCTCGAGACTTCGGTCTCGACTGTTTCGTTCCGTACTTCGTTTAGAACTTTTCTCTACACAGCATTGCCACGGGTCGGTGTCTAAGACCGAATGGCCCTTATGTGGCGAGCCTCCCATCGAGGAGGTTGGTGACTTGTATGCACTGATGTGTATACTCGTACTAACTGAGCATCAACTCTTCTATCCGAGCTAAAAGTTTGAGATAGTTATGGAAAGATGTTTGAGAGAAACTAAAACTAGAAAGAAGTCAAACTTCTTGTTTGCAGAGAAACGAAAAGTAAATAAAATGAGGTTGGCTTTCGGAGGGGCATTGTTACACCCAGAGCCCAGCATGCGTCCTGTCCGCGCTTCCTCGGCACTTGTGTCGATTGTCCAGCGCCCGTGGTTACGTGCTACGTGGGATACTCGTGCTACCAGATGTTAGCTCAACCTGAGAACGCAAGGAAATATAAGAATTTGTTCTCGAGAGAAACCCAAAAGGGAAATATTAAACATGAATTTTATGCACTACACGTAATGATTTGTGATGTTATGAGAAAAATATAAACCGAGAACGCAGGAATATCTGGCAAATGAATTTGTTCGAGGTTAAGAAAGAAAGGAAAAGAAGGAAGGTGGCAATATGATATAAACTCGTTCGAAAGGTTCTCTGAGAATTCGAACGAGTAAAAATGAATTTATACAA
>NW_027471781.1:0-20391 GCF_051020765.1 Lasioglossum baleicum | reverse complement strand
CCTTAACTTCGTATTTATTTCTGGCGAAGATTAACATTTGTAACTAGAACAATCGAAAATTCTGTGATGAACATGTTGTTTAATATTTCCGATTCTAGTATTATTTGGATTCTTACTTTGAGGTTAGGTATGCCTCGTATCATTGGATGCTATTATTCCTTACCTGTGTATTAATTTGTGACGATGATGAAAGTTTATATCTAGAATAATCAGAAATTCTGTGGTGAACATGCTCTTAAATATTTCTGATTCTAGATTTATTTAGGTTCTTCCTTTGTGGTTAAGCATGCCACGTATCATCGGATTCTATTATTCCGTCACTTCGAATTAATTTCTGACTAAGATATATAATTATATCTAGAATAATCGGAAATTCTGTGAAAAACATGTTGATAAATATTTCTGCTTCCATACTTATTTAGATTCTTACTTTGAGGTTAGGTATGTCTCGTACTATTGGATGCTATAATTCCTTAACTTCGTATTTATTTCTGCCTATGACAAAAGATTATAACTAGAATAATCAGAAATTCCTTGAGGACCATGTTGCTAAATATTCCTGATTTTAGATTTATTCAGATTCATACTTCGAGGTTAGGTATGCCTCGTATCATTTGATACTATAGTTGCTTAACATCGTATTAACTTCTCTCTATGACAGAAATTTATAACTAGAATAATCGGAAATTCTGTGATGAACATGATCTTAAATATATCTTATTCTAGTTTTATTTAGATTCCTATTTTGAGGTTAGGTATGCCACGTATCATTGGATGCTATTATTCCTTTACATCGTATTAATTTCTGTCTGTGACAAAATATATAACTAGAATACTCAGGAATGTTGTGAGACCCATGTTGCTAAATATTCCTGATTCTAGATTTATTAAGATTCATACTCTGAGGTTAACTCTGTCTCGTATTATTGCATACTATAATTCCTTAACTTCGTACTAATTTCTGTCTGTGACAAAGAGATATAACTAGAATGATCAGGAATGCTGTGAGGACCATGTTGCTAAATAATCCTGATTCTAGATTTATTTAGATTCATACTTTTGAAGTTAAGTATGCCTCGTATCATTGGATGCTGTAATTCCTTAACTTCGTATTAATTTGTGACGATGATAAATATTTATATATAGAATAATCGTAAATTCTGCGATGAACATGTTATTGAATGTTTCTGATTCTAGATTTATTTAGATTCTTGCTTTGAGGTTAGTTGTCACTCGTATCAATGGATGCTATTACTCCTTATCTTCGTATTAATTCCTGTCTTCGACAAAAATTTATATCTACAGTTATAGGAAATTCTGTGAAGATCGTGTTGTTAAATATTTCTGATTCTAGATTTATTTATATTCCTGCTTTGAGGTTAGGTATGGTTCGTATCATGGGATACTATAATTCCTTAACTTCGTATTTATTTCTGTCTATGACAAAACATTATAACTAGAATAATCAGGAATTCTGTGAGGACCATGTAGCTAAATATTCCTGATTTTATATTCATTTAGATTCATATTTCGAGGTTAGGTATGTCTCGTAATGTTGGATACTGCAATTCCTTAACATCGTAATAATTTCGGTCAATGACAGAAATTTATAACTATAATAATCAGGAATTCTGTGAGGTCCACGTTGCTAAATATTCCTGATTCTAGATTTATTTAGATTCTCAATTTGAGGTTAGGTATGTCTCGTTTCATTGGATGCTATTATTCCATAACTTCGTATTATTTTGCGACGATTATAAATGTTTATATATAGAATAATCGGAAATTCTGCGAAGAACATGTTTTTAAATATTTCTGACTCAAGCGTCATTTAGATTCTTGCTTTGAGGTTAAGAATGCCTCGTATCATTGAATGCTATAATTTCATATCTTCGTATTAATTTCTGACGATGATAAAAATTTATATCTAGAATAATCGGAAATTCTGTGAAGAACATGTTGTTACATATTCCTGATTCTAGATTTATTTTGATTCTTACTTTGAGGTTAGGTATGTCTCGTATCATTTTATGATATTATTCCATATCTTCGAACTAATTTCTGATGATGATAAAAGTAAATATCTTGAATAATCGGAAATTCTGTGAAGAACACTTTGCTAAATATTTCTGATGCAAGTCTTATTTAGATTCATACTTTGCGGTTAGGTATATCTCGTACCATTATATGCTATAATTTCTTCACTTCCTATAAATTTGTGACGATATTAAAAATTTATATCTACAATAATCTGATATTCTGTGAAGAATATGTTGCCAAACTCTTCTGATTCTAGATTTATTTAGATTCATACTTTTTGGTTAGGTATGTCTCGTACCATAGGATACTATTATTGCTTAACATCGTATTTATTTCTGACGATGATAAAATTTAATAACTTGAATAATTGGAAATTCTGTGAACAACATGTTCAATATTTCTGATTCTAGTTTTATTTAGATTCATAGTTTGTGGTTAGGTATGCCTCGTATCATTGGACGCTGTAATGACTTAACTTCGTATCAATTTCTGACGATGATTAAAATTTATATCTAGAATAAATAGGAATTCTGTGAAGAGAATATTGTAAAATATTTCAGAATCAAAATATATTTAGAATTTTCCTTTGAGGTTAGGTATGACTCGTATCATTGGTTGCTGTATGTCCTTAACATCGTATTAACTTCTGACGATGATACAAATTTATATCTGGAATAATCGGAACTCCTGTGAAGAACATGCTGTTAAATATTTCAGATTCTAGATACATTTAGATTCTTTCATTGAGGTTAGGCATATATCGTATCATTGGACTGTATTATTCATTAACTTCATACAAATTTCTGACGATGATAAAATTAAATATATTGAATAATCGGAAATTCTGTGATGAACACTTTGATAAATATTCATGATTCTGGATTAGTTTAGATTCATTCTTTTTGGTTAGGTATGTCTCGTATCAATGGATGATATAATTCCATAACTTTGTATTAAGTGCTGACGATGATAAATATTTATATCTAGAATAATCGGACATTCTGTGAAGATCATGTTGCAAATATTTCTGTTTCTAGATTTATTTAGATTCATACTTTTTGGTTAGGTATGTCTCGATCGTAGGATACTATTATTCCTTAACTTCGTATTAATTTCTGTCTGTAACAGAAAGATATAACTAGAATAATCAGGAATGCTGTGAGGACCATGTAGCTAAATATTCCTGATTCTAGATTTATTTAGATTCTTACTTTGAGGTTAGGTATGCCTCGTATCATAGGATACTATTATTGCTTAACTTCGTATTACTTTCTGTCCATAACAAAAAGTTATAAATAGAATATTCGGAAATTCTGTGTAGAACATGTTGTTAAATATTTCTGATTCAAGTTTCATTTAGATTCTTACTTTGATGTTAAGAATGACTCGTATCATTGGATGCTTTAATTCCTTATCTTCGTATTAATTTCTGACGATAATAAAAATTTTTATCTAGAATAATCGGAAATTGTGTGATGAACATGTTTTTAAATATTTCTGATTCTAGATTTATTTAGATTCTTAATTTGAGGATAGGTATGTCTCGTATCATTGGATACTACAATTCCTTAAATTCGTATTTATTTCTGTGCATGACCAAAAATTATAAATAGAATAATCAGGAATTCTGTGACGACCATGTAGCTAAATATTCCTGATTTTATATATATTTAGATTCATACTTCGAGGTTAGGTGTGTCTCGTAATGTTGGATACTATAATTCCTTAACATCGTATTAATTTCTGTCTATGACAGAAATTTATAACTAGAATAATCAGGAATACAGTGAGGTCCATGTTGCGAAATATTCCTGATACTACATTTATATAGAATCATACTTTGAGGTTAAGTATGCCTCGTACCATTGCATGCTATTTTTCCTTAATTCGTATTAATTTCTGACCATGATAAAAATTTGTATCTAGAATCATCGGAAATTGTGTGATGAACATGTTTTTAAATATTTCTGATTCTAGATTTATTTAGATTCCTCCTTTGAGGATAGGTATGTCTCGAATCATTGGATACTATAATTCCTTAACTTCGTATTAATTTCTGCCGATGATAAAAATTCATAAACAGAATAATCGGAAATTCTGTGAAGAACATGTAGAAAAATAATTCTGATTCTTGTTTTATTTAGATTTTTAATTTGAGGTTGGGTGTGCCTCGTATCATTGGATACTATAATTCCTTATCTTCGTATTAATTTCTGTCTATGACAAAATTTTATAACCAGAATAATCAGAAATTCTGTGGTGAACATGTTGTTAAAAATTCCTGATTCTAGATTTATTTACATTCTTGCTTTGAGGTTAAGAATGCCTCGTATCATTGGAGGCGATTATTCCTTAACTTCGTGTTAATTTCTGACGATGATAAAAATTTATATCCAGAATACTCGGAAATTGTGTGAGGACCATGTTGTTAAATACTCCTGATTCTTGATTTATTTAGATTCGTACATTCAGGTTAGCTATGTTTCGTATCATAGTATGCTATCATTCCTTAACTTCGTATTAATTTCTGTCTATGAAACAAATTTGTATCTAGAATAAACAGAAATTCGGAGTGGAACATGTTGTTAAATATTCCTGATTCTAGATTTATTAAGATTCATACTCTGAGGTTAACTATGTCTCGTACCATTGGATACTATATTTCCTAAACTTGGTACTAATTTCTGTCTGTGACAACAAGATATAACTAGAATAATCAGGAATGCTGTGAGGACCATGTTGCTAAATATTCCTGATTCTAGATTTATTTAGATTCATACTTTGAGGTTAGGTATGTCTCGTATCATTGGATACTATAATTCCTTACCTTCGTATTAATTTGAGACGATCATAAATATTTATATATAGAATAATCGGAAATTCTGTGATGGACAGGTTATTAAATATTTCTCATTCTAGCTTTATTCAGATTCCTACTTTGAGGTTAGCTATGTCTCGTAATATTGGATACCAGAATTCCTTAACTTCGCATAAATTTCTGACGATGATAAAAATTTATATCTAGAATAATCGGTAATTCTGCGAAGAACATGTTGTTAAATATTTCAGTTTCTGCATTTATTTAGATTCTTACTTTGAGATTAGGTATATCTCGTATCATTGGATGCTCTAATTTCATATCTTCGTATTAATTTGTGTGGATAATAAAAATTAACATGTATAGTAATCGGAAATTCTGTTAGGAACATATTGTTAAATATTTCTTATGCCAGATTTATTTATATTCTTGATTTGCGTTAGGTATTCCTCGTATCATTGGATGCTATTACTCCGTAACTTCGTATTAATTTCTGACGATGATAAAAATTTATATCTATAATAATCGGAAATTCTGTGCAGAACATGTTGTTAATTATTTCCGATTGTAGTTATATTGACATTCATACTTTGAGGTTAGGTATGCCTCGTATAATTGGATGCAATTATTCCTTAACTTCGTCTTAATTTCTGACGATGTAAAAATTTATATCTAGAATAATCGGAAAATCCGTGAAAAACATATTTCCAAATATTTCTGATTCTATTTTCATTTAGATTCTTACTTTTAGGTTTGTTATTCCTCGTATCATTGGAAACTATAATTCCTTAACTTCGTACTGATTTCTGTCTGTGACAAAAAGTTACACCTAGATTAGTCACATATTCTGTGAAGGACATGTTGTTAAATATTCCTGATTCTGGATTTATTTAGATTCTTACTTTGAGGTTAAGAATGCCTCGTACCATTGGATGCTATTTTTCCACAACTGCACATTAAATACAGACGATGATAAAAATTTATATCTAGAATAATCGAAAATTGTGTGAAGAACATGTTAAATATTCCTGATTCTAGATTTATTTAGATTCTTACATTGATGTTCCGTATGCCTCGTATCATTGGATACTACACTTCCTTAACTTCGTATTAATTAATGTCTATGAAACAAATTTATAACTCGAATAATCGGAAATTCTATGATGCACACGTTGTTAAATATTTCTCATTATTGATTTATTCAGATTCCTACTTTGAGGTTAGCTCAATCTCGTATCGTTGGATGCTATAATTCCTTTGCTTCGTATTAATTTCTGACGTTGACAAAAATTTATGACTAGTATAATCAGAAATTCTGTGAAGAACATGTTGTTAAATATTCCTGATTCTAGATTTATTCAGATTCTTACTTTGAGGTTAGGTATAGCTCGTATCATTGGGTACTATATTTCCTTATCTTCGTATTAATTCCTGTCTATGACAAAAATTTAAATACAGAATAATCGTAAATTCTGTGAAGTACATGTTGTTAAATATTTCTCATTCTAGATTTAATTAGATTCTTTCTTTGAGGTTAGGTATGTCTCATATCATTGGATATTATAATTCCTTAACGTCGTATTAATTTCTGTCTATGACCTAATTATATAACTAGAATAATAAGAAATTCTGTGAAGAACATGTTGTTGTATATTCCTGATTCTAGATTTATTTATATTCCTTCATTGAGGTTAGGTATGTCTCGTATCATTGGACACTATAATTCCTTAACTTCGTATTAATTTCCGTCTATGACAAAAATTAATAACTAGAATAATCAGGAATTCTGTGCGGACCACGTTATTAAATATTTCTGATTCTCGATTTATTTAGATTCTTACTTTGAGGTTAGATATATCTCGTCTCATTGGATACTATAATTCGTTATCTTCGTATTAACTTCTGTCTATGACAAAAATTTATAACTAGAATAATCAGGAATTCCGTGAGGACCTTCTAGCTAAATATCCCTGATTCTAGATTTATTTAGATTCACACTTTGAGGTTAGTTAGGACTCGTATCATTGGATGCTGTTATTCCTTAACATCGTATTAATTTCTGTCTATGACAAAAATATATAAGTAGAATAATCAGAAATTCTGTGAAGGACATTTTGTTAAATATTTCTGATTCTGGTTTTACCTAGATTCTTACTTTCAGGTTAGGTATGTCTCGTATGATTGAATACAATAATTCCTCAACTACGAATTAATTTCTGTCTATGACAAAAATTAATAACTAGAATAACCAGAATTTATGTGAAAACATGATGTTAAATATTCCTGATTCTAAATTTATTTCGATTCATACTTTGAGGTTAGGTATTCCTCGTATTATTGGATGCTATTATTCCTTAACTTCATATTAATTACTGACGATGATAAAAATTTGTATCTAGAATAACCGTAAATTGTGTGATGAACATGTTTTTAAATATTTCTGATTCTAGATTTATTTAGATTCGTACTTTCATGTTCGGTATGACTCGTATCATTAAATACTATAATTCCTTAACTTCGTATTAATTCTGTCTATGACAAAAAATCATAACTTGAATAATCAGGAATTCTGTGAGGACCATGTTGCTAAATATTCCTGACTTGAGATTTATTTAGATTCATACTCCGAGGTTAGGTATGTCTCGTATCATTGGATACTCTAATTCCTAAACTTCCCATTAATTTAAGTCTATGTCATATAGTAATTACTAGAATAATCGGAAATTCTTTGTAGAACATGTTGTTAAATATGTCTGATTCAAGTTTCATTTAGATTCTTACTGTGAGGTTAAGAATGCCTCGTATCACTGGATGCTATTATTCCTTAACTTCGAATTAAGTTGTGACGATGATAAAAATTTATGTATAGAATAATCGCAAATTCTGTGACGGACATGTTGTTAAATATTTCTAATTCTAGATTTATTTGGGTTCTTACTTTGAGGTTAGGTATGTCTCGTATCATTGGATGCTATAATAGCTAAACATCGTATTAATTTCTGTCCATGACAAAAATTTATATCTAGAATAATCAGGAATTCTGTGAGGACCATGTTGCTAAATATTCCTGATTCTAGATTTATTTAGATTCATTCTTTGAGGTTCGGTATGTCTCGAATCATTGGATACTATAATTCCTTAACTTCGTATTCATTTGTGACGGTGACTAAAATATATAACTAGAACAATCAGGAATTCTGTGATGAACATGTTGTTATATATTCATGATTCTAGATTTATTTAGATTCCTGTTTTGAGGTTAGGTATGTCTCGTATCATTGGATGCTATAATTCTTTAACTTCGTATTAATTTCTGACGGTGGCAAAAATATATAACTAGAGTAATCAGAAATTCTGTGAAGAACATCTTGTTACATATTCCTGATTCTAGATTTATTTTGATTCTTACTTTGAGGTTAGGTATGTCTCGTATCATTGGATACTATAATTCCTTAACTTCGAACTAATTTCTGTCTGTGACAAAAAGTTATTACTAGATTAGTCAGAAATTCTGTGAAGAACATGTTGTTAAATATTTCTGATTCTACGTTTATTTAGATTCATACTTTGGTGTTCGGTATGCCTCGTATCACTGGATACTATAATTCCTTAACTTCGTATTAATTACTGTCTATGAAACAAATTTGTATCTAGAATAAACAGAAATTCGGTGTGGAACATGTTGTTGAATATCCCTCATACTCGATTTATCTTGATTCTTACGTTGAGGTTAGGTATGTCTCGTATCATTGGATACTGTAATTACTTAACTTCGTACTAATTTCTGTCTGTGACAAAAAGTTATTACTAGATTAGTCAGAAATTCTGTGAAGAACATGTTGTTAAATATTCCTCATTCTGGATTTATTTAGATTCATACTTTGAGGTTACGTATGTCTCGTATCATTGGATGCTATAATTCCTTTACTTCGTATTAATTTCCGTGTATGACATAAAGTAATAACTAGAATAATCGGAAATTCTGTGTAGAACATGTTGCTAAATATTCCTGATTCTAGATTTACTTAGATTCATACATTGAGGCTAGGTATGTCTCGTATCATTGGATGCTATTATTCCTTAACTTTGTACTAATTTCTGACGATCAGAAAAATTTATAACTATAATAATCTGAAATTCTGTGGAGAACTTGTTGTTAAATATTCCTGATTCTAGATTTATTTAGATTCTTACTTTGAGGTTAGGTATGCCTCGTATCATTGGATGATATTGTTCCTTAACTTCGGATTAATTTCTAACGATGACTCAAATTTATAACTAGAATAATCGGCAATTCAGTGAAGAACATGTTGTTAAATATTCCTGATTCTATATTTATTTAGATTCAGACTTCGAGGTTAGGTATGTCTCGTAATATTGGATACTATAATTCCTTAACTTCGTATTAATTTCCGTCTATGACAAAAATTAATAACTAGAATAATCAGGAATTCTGTGCGGACCACGTTATTAAATATTTCTGATTCTCGATTTATTTAGATTCTTACTTTGAGGTTAGATATATCTCGTCTCATTGGATACTATAATTCGTTATCTTCGTATTAACTTCTGTCTATGACAAAAATTTATAACTAGAATAATCAGGAATTCCGTGAGGACCTTCTAGCTAAATATCCCTGATTCTAGATTTATTTAGATTCACACTTTGAGGTTAGTTAGGACTCGTATCATTGGATGCTGTTATTCCTTAACATCGTATTAATTTCTGTCTATGACAAAAATATATAAGTAGAATAATCAGAAATTCTGTGAAGGACATTTTGTTAAATATTTCTGATTCTGGTTTTACCTAGATTCTTACTTTCAGGTTAGGTATGTCTCGTATGATTGATTACAATAATTCCTCAACTACGAATTAATTTCTGTCTATGACAAAAATTAATAACTAGAATAACCAGAATTTATGTGAAAACATGATGTTAAATATTCCTGATTCTAAATTTATTTCGATTCATACTTTGAGGTTAGGTATTCCTCGTATCACTGGATACTATAATTCCTTAACTTCGTATTAATTACTGTCTATGAAACAAATTTGTATCTAGAATAAACAGAAATTCGGTGTGGAACATGTTGTTGAATATCCCTCATACTCGGTTTATCTTGATTCTTACGTTGAGGTTAGGTATGTCTCGTATCATTGGATACTGTAATTACTTAACTTCGTACTAATTTCTGTCTGTGACAAAAAGTTATTACTAGATTAGTCAGAAATTCTGTGAAGAACATGTTGTTAAATATTCCTCATTCTGGATTTATTTAGATTCATACTTTGAGGTTACGTATGTCTCGTATCATTGCATGCTATAATTCCTTTACTTCGTATTAATTTCCGTGTATGACATAAAGTAATAACTAGAATAATCTGAAATTCTGTGTAGAACATGTTGCTAAATATTCCTGATTCTAGATTTACTTAGATTCATACATTGAGGCTAGGTATGTCTCGTATCATTGTATGCTATAATTCCTTAACTTCGTATTAATTTCTGTCTAAGACAGAAATTTATAACTAGAATAATCAGGAATTGTGTTAGGTCCATGTTGCTAAATATTCCTGATTCTAGATTTATTTAGATTCATGCATTGACGTTAGGTATGTCTAGTATCATTGGATACTATAATTCCTAAACTTCGCATTAATTTCAGTCTATGAGAAAAAGTAATAACTAGAATATTCGGAAATTCTGTGTAGAACATGTTGTTAAATATGTCTGATTCAAGTTTCATTTAGATTCTTACTGTGAGGTTAAGAATGCCTCGTATCATTGAATACTATTATTCCTTAACATCGAATTAAGTTGTGACGATGATAAAAATGTATGTATAGAATAATCGGAAATTCTGTGACGGACATGTTGTTAAATATTTCTAATTCTAGATTTATTTAGAACCATACTTTGAGGTTAAGCATGCCTCGTACCATTGCATGCTATTTTTCCTCAATTCGTATTAATTTCTGACCATGATAAAAATTTTTTCTAGAATAATCGGAATTTGTGTGATGAACATATTGTTAAATATTTCTGATTCCAGATTTATTTATATTCTTGATTTGCGTTAGGTATTCCTCGTATCATTGGATGCTATTACTCCTTAGCTCCGTACTAATTTCTGACGATCATAAAAATTTATATCTAGAATAATCGGAAATTCTGTGAAGAACATGTAGGTAAAAATATTTCAGATTGTATTTGTATTTAGATTCTTAATTTGACGTTAGGTATTTCTCGTATCATTGGATACTATAATTTCATATCTTCGTATTAATTTCTGTCCACGACAAAAATTTATATCTAAATTAACGGAAATTCTGTGAAGAACATGTTGTTAAATATTTCTGATTGTAGTTATATTTAGATTCTTACTTTGAGGTTAGGTATGCCTCGTATCATTGGATGCTATTATTCCTCAACTTCGCAATAATGTCTGACCATAATAAAAATTTATATCTGGAATGATCTGAAATTCTGGGAAGAACATGTTGTTAAATATTTCTGATTCCAGATTTATTTATATTCTTGATATGCGTTAAGTATTCCTCGTATCATTGGTTGCTATTACTCCTTCACTTCGTATTAATTTCTGAGGATGTAAAAATTTATATCTAGAATAATAGGAAATGCTGCGATGAACATGTTAATAAATATTTCTGATTCTACATTTATTTAGATTCTTGCATTGAAGTTAGGTATGTCTCGTTTCATTGGATGCTATAATTCCATAATTCCGTATTAATTGGGACGATGATAAATATTTATATCTAGACTGATCGGAAATTCAGTGATGAACATGTTGTTAAATATTTCTGATGCTAGAATCATTTATACTCTTACTTTGAGGTTAGGTATGGATTGCATGATTGGATACTATATTTCTCTAGCAACGTATTAATTTCTGTCTTCGACCGAAATTTCGAAATAGAATAATCAGAAATTCTGTGAAGAACATGTTGTTAAATATTCTGATACTAGATTTGTTTAGATTCATACCTTGGGCTTAGGTGTGTCTCGTATCATTGGATGCTATAATTTCTTACCTTCGTATTAATTTCTGACGGAGATAAAAATTTGTATCTAGAATAATCGGAAATTCTGTGAAGAACATGTTGTTAAATATTTCAGATTCTAATTTGATTTAGATTCTTACTTTGAGGTTAGGTATGCCTCGTATCACTGGATGCTATTATTCCAGAACTTCGTATTAATTTCATCTATGGCAAAAATTTATAACCAGAGTGATCAGAAATTCTGTGAAGGACATGTTGTTAAATATTCGTGATTCTAGATTTATTTGTATTCATACTTTGAGGTTTGGTACGTCTCGTATCGTTGGATGCTATAATTCCTTAACTTCGTAACAATTTCTGACGATGACAAATATTTATAAATATAATAATCGGAAATTCTGGGAAGAACATGATGTTAAACATTTCCAATTCCAGTTTTATTTAGATTCTTGATTTGCGATAGGTATTCCTCGTATCATTGGATGCTATTACTCCTTAACTTCGTATTAATTTCTGACGATGATAATAATTTATATCTAGAATAATCGGAAATTCTGTGAGGAACATGTTGTTAAATATTTCTGATTGTAGATTAAATTCGATTCATACTTTGAGGTTAGGTACGTCTCGAATCATTAGATGCTATAATTTCTTACCTTCGCATTAATTTCTGTCTATGACAAAAATTTATATCTAGAATAAGAGGAAATTCTGTGAAGAAAATGATGTTGAAAATATCTGATTATAGTTTCATTTAGATTCTTACTTTGAAGTTCGGCGTGTCTCGTATCATTAGATACTATAATTCCTTAACTTCGTATTAACTTCTGTCTATGACAAAAATTTATAACTAGAATAATCAGGAATTCCGTGAGGACCTTCTTGCTAAATATCCCAGATTCTAGATTTATTTAGATTCACACTTTGAGGTTAGTTAGGACTCGTATCATTGGATGCTGTTATTCCTTAACATCGTATTAATTTCTGTCTATGACAAAAATATATAAGTAGAATAATCAGAAATTCTGTGAAGGACATTTTGTTAAATATTTCTGATTCTGGTTTTACCTAGATTCTTACTTTCAGGTTAGGTATGTCTCGTATGATTGAATACAATAATTCCTCAACTACGAATTAATTTCTGTCTATGACAAAAATTAATAACTAGAATAATCAGAAATTCTGTGTGCAACATGTTGTTAAATATTTCTCATTCAAGTTTCATTCAGATTCTTACTTTGAGGTTAAGAAGGCCTCTTACCATTGGATGCTATTATTCCATAACTTCACATTAATTACTGGCGATGATGAAAATTTATATCTAGATTAATCGTAGATTGTGTGATGAACGTGTTTTTAAATATTTCCGATTCTAGATTTATTTAGATTCGTACTTTGGTGTTCGGTATGCCTCGTATCACTGGATACTATAATTCCTTAACTTCCTATTAATTTCTGTCTATGAAACAAATTTGTATCTAGAATAAACAGAAATCCGGAGTGGATCATGTTGTTAAATATCCCTCATACTCGAATTATTTTGATTCTTACGTTGAGGTTAGGTGTGGCTCGTTTCATTGGATACTATAATTCCATAACTTCGTACTAATTTCTGTCTGTGACAAGAATTTTTAACTAGAATAATCAGGAATACTGTGAGGATCAGGTTGCTAAATATTCTTGATTCCAGTTTTATTTAGATTCATACTTTGAGGTTAGGTATGTCTCGTATCATTGGGTGCTATTATTCCTTAACTTCGTATTCGTTTGTGACGATGATAAAAATTTATATCTAGAATAACCGGTAATTGTGTGATAAACATGTTATTAAATATTCATGATTCTATATTTATTTAGATTCCAGTTTTGAGGTTAGGTATGTCTCGTATCATAGTATGCAATCATTCCTTAATTCGTATTAATTTGTGACGATGATAAATGTTTATATATAGAATAATCGGAAATTCTATGGTGCACATGTGATTAAATATTTCTCATTCTATATTTATTCAGATTCCTACTTTGAGGTTAGATATATCACGTATCATTGGATATTATAATTCCCTAACTTCGTATTAACTTCTGACCATGATAAAAATTTATATGTTGAATAATCGGAAATTGTGTGATGAACATGTTGCTAATTATTTCTGATTCTAGATTTATTTATATTCATACATTGAGGTTAGGTAGGTCTCGAATCATTGTATGCTATAATTCCTTAACTTCGTATTAATTTCTGTCTAAGACAAAAATTTATGACTAGAATAAGCAGGAATTTTCTGAGGACCATGTTGCTAATCATCCCTGACTCTGGATTTATTTAGATTCACACTTTGAGGATAGGTATGTCTCGTATCATTGGGTACTATAATTCCTTAACTTCGTATTTATTTCTGTCTATGACAGAAAATCATAACTTGAATAATCAGGAATTCTGTGAGGACCATGTTGCTAAATATTCCTGACTTGAGATTTATTTAGATTCATACTTCGAGGGAAGGTATGTATCGTAATATTGGATACTATAATTCCTTAACTTCGTATTAATTTCTGTCTATGACAAAAAAATTTTAGTAGAATGATCAGAAATTATGTGAGGACAATATTGCTAAATATTCCAGATTCTAGATTTATTTAGATACTTACTTTGAGGTTAGGTATGCCTCGTATCATTGGTTACTATAATTCTTTAACTACGTATTAATTTCGGTCTATGACAAATATTTATGATCAGAATAATCAGAAATTTTGTGATGAACGTGTTGTTAAAAATTCCTGATTTTCCATTTACTTAGATTCATGCTACGTGGTTAGGTATGTATCGTATCATTGGATGCTATAAATCCTTTACATCGTATTAATTTCTGACGATGATAAAAATTTATATCTAGAATAATCAGGAATTCTGTGCGGACCTCATTATTAAATATTTCTTATTCAAGATTTATTTAGATTCTTACTTTGAGGTTAGGTATGTCTCGTACCATTGGTTACTATAATTCCTTAACTTCGAATTTATTTGTCTGTGACAAAAATTTGTAAGTAGAATAACCAGAAATTATGTGAGGACAATTTTGCTAAATATTCTGATTCTAGATTTATTTAGATTCTTACTTTGAGGTTAGGTATGCCTCGTATCATTGGTTACTATAATTCTTTAACTACGTATTAATTTCGGTCTATGACAAATATTAATCAGAAATTTTGTGATGAACGTATTGTTAAAAATTCCTGATTTTCCATTTACTTAGATTCATGCTTCGTGGTTAGGTATGTATCGTATCATTGGATGCTATAATTCCTTTACATCGTATTAATTTCTGACGATGATAAAAATTTATATCTAGAATAATCAGGAATTCTGTGCGGACCTCGGTATTAAATATTTCTTATTCAAGATTTATTTAGATTCCTACTTTGAGTTATGTATGTCTCGTATCATTGGATACTATAATTCCTTTACTTCTTTTTAATTTCTGTCTATGGGGACAAATTTATATCTAGAATAATCAGAAATTCTGTGTGGAACATGTTGTTAAGTATTCCGGAATCTAGATTTATTAGGTTCATACTCTCAGGTTAACTATGTCTCGTATCATTTGATAGTGTAATTGCTTAACTTCGTATTAACTTCTCTCTATGACAGAAAGATATAACTAGAATAATAAGGAATGCTGTGAGGACCATGTTGCTAAATATTCCTGATTCTAGATTTATTTAGATTCATAATTTGAGGTTGTTTATGTCTCGTATCATTGGATACTATTATACCTTAACTTCGTATTAATTACTGTCTATGAAACAAATTTTTAACTAGAATAATCAGAAATTCTGTGTGCAACATGTTGTTAAATGGTCCTGATTCTAGATTTATTTAGATTCATACTTTGAGGTTAGGTATGCCTCGTATTATTGGGATGCTATTATTCCTTAAATTCATATTAATTACTGACGATGATAAAAATTTATATCTAGAATAACCGTAAATTGTGTGATGGACATGTTTTTAAATATTTCTGATTCTAGATTTATTTGGATTCGTACTTTCACGTTCGGTATGTCTCGTATCATTGGACATTATAATTCCTTAACTTCGTATTAATTTCTGTCTATGAAATACATATATATCTAGAATAATCAGAAATTCGGTGTGGAACATGTTGTTAAATATTCCTGATACTAGTTTTATTTAGATTCTAACTTTGAGGTTAGGCATGTCTCGTGTCATTGGATACTATAATTCCTTAACTTCGTATTTATTTGTGACGGTGACTAAAATATATAACTAAGACAATCAGGAATTCTGTGGAGAACATGTTATTAAATATTCATGATTCTATATTTATTTAGATTCCAGTTTTGAGGTTAGGTATGTCTCGTATCATTGGATGCTATAATTCTTTAACTTCGTATTAATTTCTGTCTATGACAAAAATTTATATCTAGAATAATCGGAAATTCTGTGAAGAACATGTTGCTAAATATTTCTGATTCTAGATTTATTTAGATTCATACTTTGAGGTTAGGTATGCCTCGTACCATTGGATGATATTATTCCTTAAATTCGCATTAATTTCTGACCATGATAAAAATTTATATCTGGAATGATCGGAAATTCTGCGAAGAACATGTTGTTAAATATTCCTGTTTCTAGTTTTATTTAGACTCATACTTTGAGGTTAAGTATGCCTCGTATCATTGGATGCTATTATTCCTGAACTTCGTATTAATTTCATTTATGGCAAAAATTTAAAACCAGTATTATCAGAAATTCCGTGAAGGTCATATCGTTAAATATTTCTGATTCTATTTTTATTTGGATTCTTACTTTGAGGTTAAGTATGCCTCGTATCATTGGATACTATAATTCCACAACTTCGTATTAACTTCTGTCTATGGCAAAAATTTATAACTATAATAATCTGAAATTCTGTGGAGAACATGTTGTTAAATATTCGTTATTCTAGATTTATTTATATTCTTGCTTTGAGGTTAGGTAAATCTCGTATCATTGGCTTCTATAATTCCTTAGCTTTGTATTAATCTCTGTCTGTGACGAAGATTTGTAACTGGAATAATCAGAAATTCTGTGTAGAACATGTTGGTAAATATTCCTGATTCTAGTTTTATTTAGATTCATACTTTGAGGTTAAGTATGCCTCGTACCATTGGGTGCTATATTCCTTAACTTTGTACTAATTTCTGACGATGATAAAATTTTATAACTATAATAATCTGAAATTCTGTGGAGAACGTGTTGTTAAATATTTCTGATTCTAGATTTATTTTGATTCTTCCTCTGAGGTTAGGTATGTCTCGTATCATTGGGTACTATAACTCCTTAACTTCGTATTAGTTTCTGTCTATAACAAAAACTACAACTTGAATAATCTGAGATTCTGTGATGAACATGTTGTTAAATATTCCTGGTTCTAGTTTTATTTAGATTCATACTTTGAGGTTAGGTATGTCTGGTATCATTGTACACTACAATTCCATAACTGCGAATTAATTTCCGACGATGATAAAAATTTATATCTAGATTATTCTAAAATTCTGTGAAGAGCATGGTGTTAAATATTTCTGATTCTAGATTTATTTAGATTCCCACTTTGAGGTGAGGTATGTTTTGTATCTTTAGATGCAATATTCCATAACTTCGTGTTAGCTTCTGACGAGGACAAAAATTTATGACTAGAATAATCGGGTTTTCTGTGAAGAACATGATAAATATTTCTCGTTCAAGGTTTATTTATATTCTTACTTTGAGGTTAGGTATATCTCGTATTAATGGACGCTATAATTCGTTGTCTTTGTATTAATTTGTGACGATAGTAACAATTTATTACTAGAATAATCGCAAATTCTGTGATGAACATGATCTTAAATATTTCTGATTCCAGTTATATTTAGATTCATAGTTTGAGGATAGGCATGCCTCGTATCATTGGATTCTATAATTCCTTATCCTCGTATTAATGTCTGACTATAAGAAAAATTTATATCAAGAATAATCGATAATTCTGTGACGGGACGTGTTGTTAAATATGTCTGATTCTAGATTTATTTAGTTTCTCCCATTGAAGTTAGGTATGTCTCGTATCAAGGAGCGCTATAATTCCATAATTTCGAATTAATTTCGGACTATTATAAAAATTTATATGCAGAACAATCTGAAATTGCGTGGTGAACATGTTGTTAAAGATTTCTGATTCTAGATTTATTTAGATTCTATCTTTGAGGTTAGGTATGTCTCGTATCATTGGATTCTATTATTCCTTGACTTCGAATTAATTTCTGACGATGATATAAAATTATATCTAGAATAATCGGAAATTCTGTGAAAAACATGTTGATATATATTTCTGGTTCCATATTTATTTAGATTCTTACTTTGTGGTTATGTATGTCTCGTATCATTGGATGCTATAATTCCTTATCTTCGTATTAATTTCTGACGATGATTAACATTTATAACTAAAATAATCGATAATTCTGTGAAGAGCATGTTGCTAAATATTTCTGATTCTAGTTTTATTTAGATTCTGGCTTTGAGGTTAGGTATGTCTCGTATCAATGGATACTATAATTCCTTAAATTCGTATTAATTTCTGTCTATGACAATAATTTATTACCAGAGTAATCAGAAATTCTGTGAAGAACATGTTGATAAAAATTCCTGATTCTAGGTTTATTTACATTCATACTTTGAGGTTAGATATGTCACGTATCATTGGATGCTATAATTCCTTAACTTCGTATTTATTTCTGATGAGGATAAAAATTCATAACTAAAATAATCGGAAATTCGGTGAAGAACATGTAGTTAAATATTCCTGGTTCTAGATTTATTTTCATTCATACATCGAAGATAGGCATGCCTCGTATCATTGGATTCTATAATTCCATAATTTCGAATTAATTTCGGACTATTATAAAAATTTATATGCAGAACAATCGGAAATTGCGTGGTGAACATGTTGTTAAAGATTTCTGATTCTGGATTTATTTAGATTCTATCTTTGAGGTTAGGTATGTCTCGTATCATTGGATTCTATTATTCCTTAACTTCGAATTAATTTCTGACGATGATATAAATATATATCAGGAATAATCGAAAATTCTGAGATGAAAATGTTGTTATATATTTCTGATTCTAGATTTATTGAGATTCTTACTTTGAGGTTAGGTATGCCTCGTATCATTGGATGCTATTATTCCTTACATTCGTATTAATTTCTGACGCTGTTACAAATTTATATCTAGAATAATCGGAAATTCTGTGATGGACATGTTGTTAAATATTTCTGATTCAAGTTTCATTTAGATTCTTACTTTGAGTTTATGTATGCCTCGTATCTTTGGATATCATGATTCCTTAACTTCGTATTAATTTGTGACGCTGATAAATGTTTACATATAGAATAATCGGAAATTCTGTGATGGACATGTTGTTGAGGATTCCTGATTCTAGGTTTATTTAGATTCTCCCATTCAGGATAGGTATTTCTCGTATCATTGCACGCTATAATTCCATAATTTCGAATTAATTTCTGACGATGATAAAAATTTATAACTAGAATAATCGTAAAGCCTGTGATGAACATGTTGCTAATTATTTCTGATTCTAGTTTTATTTAGATTCATACTTTGAGGTTAGGTATGTCTCGTATCATTGTACCCTACAATTCCATAACTGCGAATTAATTTCCGACGATAACAAAAATTTATTTCTAGAATAATCGAAAATTCAATGAAGAGCATGTTGCTAAATATTTATGATTCTAGTTTCATTTAGATTCATAGTTTGAGGTTAGGCATTCCTCGTAACATTGGATTCCATAAATCCTTATCCTCGTATTGAAGTTTGACTATAACAAAAATTTATAACAAGAATAATCGATAATTCTGTGAAAAACGTGTTGTTAAATATTTCTGATTCTAGATTTATTTAGATTCTCCCATTGAGGTTAGGTATGTCTCGTATCATTGCACGCTATAATTCCATAATTTCGCATTAATTTCGGACTATGATAAAAATTTATATCTAGAACAATCGGAAATTGCGTGGTGAACATGTTGTTAAAGATTTCTGATTCTAGTTTTATTTAGATTCTAAATCTGAGGTTAGATATATCGCGTATCATTGGATACTATAAATCCTTAACTTCGTATTAATTTCTGTCTATGACAGAAATTTACAACTCGAATAATCAGATATTCTGTGAGGACCATGTTGCGAAATATTCCTGATTCTAGATTTATTTAGATTCATACATTGTGGTTAGGTATGTTTCGTATCATTGGACGCTATAGTTCCTTAATTTCGAATTAATTTCGGACTATGATAAAAATTTATATCTAGAACAATCGGAAATTGCGTGGTGAACATGTTATTAAATACTTCTCTTTCTAGATTTATTTAGATTCTTACTTTGAGGATAGGCATGTCTCGTATCATTTGATACTATAATTGCTTAACTTCGTATTAACGTCTCTC
>NW_027471780.1:0-20406 GCF_051020765.1 Lasioglossum baleicum | reverse complement strand
TGCGTTATGCGTTATGCGTTATGCTTTATGCGTTATGCGTTATGCGTTATGCGTTATGCGTTATGCGTTATGCGTTATGCGTTATGCGTTATGCGTTATGCGTTATGCGTTATGCGTTATGCGTTATGCGTTATGCGTTATGCGTTATGCGTTATGCGTTATGCGTTATGGGTTATGAGTTTTGCTTTACGCGTTAAGCGTTATGCGCTATGGGTTATGCATTATGCGTTATGCGTTATGCGTTATGCGTTATGCGTTATGCGTTATGCGTTATGCGTTATGCGTTATGCGTTATGCGTTATGCGTTATGCGTTATGCGTTATGCGTTATGCGTTATGCGTTATGCGTTATGCGTTATGCGTTATGCGTTATGCGTTATGCGTTATGCGTTATGCGTTATGCGTTATGCGTTATGCGTTATGCGTTATGCGTTATGCGTTATGCGTTATGCGTTATGCGTTATGCGTTATGCGTTATGCGTTATGCGTTATGCGTTATGCGTTATGCGTTATGCGTTATGGGTTATGAGTTTTGCGTTATGCGTTATGCGTTATGCGTTATGCGTTATGCGTTATGCGTTATTCGTTATGCGTTATGCGTTATGCGTTATGCGTTATGCGTTATGCGTTATGCGTTATGCGTTATGCGTTATGCGTTATGCGTTATGCGTTATGCGTTATGCGTTATGCGTTATGCGTTATGCGTTATGCGTTATGCGTTATGCGTTATGCGTTATGCGTTATGCGTTATGCGTTATGCGTTATGCGTTATGCGTTATGCGTTATGCGTTATGCGTTATGCGTTATGCGTTATGCGTTATGCGTTATGCGTTATGCGTTATGCGTTATGCGTTATGCGTTGTGGGTTATGAGTTTTGCTTTACGCGTTAAGCGTAATGCGCTATGCGTTATGCGTTATGCGTTATGCGTTATGCGTTATGCGTTATGCGTTATGCGTTATGCGTTATGCGTTATGCGTTATGCGTTATGCGTTATGCGTTATTCGTTATGCGTTATGCGTTATGCGTTATGCGTTATGCGTTATGCGTTATGCGTTATGCGTTATGCGTTATGCGTTATGCGTTATGCGTTATGCGTTATGCGTTATGCGTTATGCGTTATGCGTTATGCGTTATGCGTTATGCGTTATGCGTTATGCGTTATGCGTTATGCGTTATGCGTTATGCGTTATGCGTTATGCGTTATGCGTTATGCGTTATTCGTTATGCGTTATGCGTTATGCGTTATGCGTTATGCGTTATGCGTTATGCGTTATGCGTTATGCGTTATGCGTTATGCGTTATGCGTTATGCGTTATGCGTTATGCGTTATGCGTTATGCGTTATGCGTTATGCGTTATGCGTTATGCGTTATGCGTTATGCGTTATGCGTTATGCGTTATGCGTTATGCGTTATGCGTTATGCGTTATGCGTTATGCGTTATGGGTTATGAGTTTTGCTTTACGCGTTAAGCGTTATGCGCTATGGGTTATGCATTATGCGTTATGCGTTATGCGTTATGCGTTATGCGTTATGCGTTATGCGTTATTCGTTATGCGTTATGCGTTATGCGTTATGCGTTATGCGTTATGCGTTATGCGTTATGCGTTATGCGTTATGCGTTATGCGTTATGCGTTATGCGTTATGCGTTATGCGTTATGCGTTATGCGTTATGCGTTATGCGTTATGCGTTATGCGTTATGCGTTATGCGTTATGCGTTATGCGTTATGCGTTATGCGTTATGCGTTATGCGTTATGCGTTATGCGTTATGCGTTATGCGTTATGCGTTATGCGTTATGCGTTATGCGTTATGCGTTATGCGTTATGCGTTATGCGTTATGGGTTATGAGTTTTGCTTTACGCGTTAAGCGTTATGCGCTATGGGTTATGCGTTATGCGTTATGCGTTATGCGTTATGCGTTATGCGTTATGCGTTATGCGTTATGCGTTATGCGTTATGCGTTATGCGTTATGCGTTATGCGTTATGCGTTATGCGTTATACGTTATGCGTTATGCGTTATGCGTTATGCGTTATGCGTTATGCGTTATGCGTTATGCGTTATGCGTTATGCGTTATGCGTTATGCGTTATGCGTTATGCGTTATGCGTTATGCGTTATGCGTTATGCGTTATGCGTTATGCGTTATGCGTTATGCGTTATGCGTTATGCGTTATGCGTTATGCGTTATGCGTTATGCGTTATGCGTTATGCGTTATGCGTTATGCGTTATGCGTTATGCGTTATGCGTTATGCGTTATGCGTTATGCGTTATGCGTTATGCGTTATGCGTTATGCGTTATGCGTTATGCGTTATGCGTTATGCGTTATGGGTTATGAGTTTTGCTTTACGCGTTAAGCGTTATGCGCTATGCGTTATGCGTTATGCGTTATGCGTTATGCGTTATGCGTTATGCGTTATGCGTTATGGGTTATGAGTTTTGCTTTACGCGTTAAGCGTTATGCGCTATGGGTTATGCGTTATGCGTTATGCGTTATGCGTTATGCGTTATGCGTTATGCGTTATGCGTTATGCGTTATGCGTTATGCGTTATGCGTTATGCTTTATGCGTTATGCGTTATGCGTTATGCGTTATGCGTTATGCGTTATGCGTTATGCGTTATGCGTTATGCGTTATGCGTTATGCGTTATGCGTTATGCGTTATGCGTTATGCGTTATGCGTTATGCGTTATGGGTTATGAGTTTTGCTTTACGCGTTAAGCGTTATGCGCTATGGGTTATGCATTATGCGTTATGCGTTATGCGTTATGCGTTATGCGTTATGCGTTATGCGTTATGCGTTATGCGTTATGCGTTATGCGTTATGCGTTATGCGTTATGCGTTATGCGTTATGCGTTATGCGTTATGCGTTATGCGTTATGCGTTATGCGTTATGCGTTATGCGTTATGCGTTATGCGTTATGCGTTATGCGTTATGCGTTATGCGTTATGCGTTATGCGTTATGCGTTATGCGTTATGCGTTATGCGTTATGCGTTATGCGTTATGCGTTATGCGTTATGCGTTATGCGTTATGCGTTATGCGTTATGCGTTATGCGTTATGCGTTATTCGTTATGCGTTATGCGTTATGCGTTATGCGTTATGCGTTATGCGTTATGCGTTATGCGTTATGCGTTATGCGTTATGCGTTATGCGTTATGCGTTATGCGTTATGCGTTATGCGTTATGCGTTATGCGTTATGCGTTATGCGTTATGCGTTATGCGTTATGCGTTATGCGTTATGCGTTATGCGTTATGCGTTATGCGTTATGCGTTATGCGTTATGCGTTATGCGTTATGCGTTATGCGTTATGCGTTATGCGTTATGCGTTGTGGGTTATGAGTTTTGCTTTACGCGTTAAGCGTAATGCGCTATGCGTTATGCGTTATGCGTTATGCGTTATGCGTTATGCGTTATGCGTTATGCGTTATGCGTTATGCGTTATGCGTTATGCGTTATGCGTTATTCGTTATGCGTTATGCGTTATGCGTTATGCGTTATGCGTTATGCGTTATGCGTTATGCGTTATGCGTTATGCGTTATGCGTTATGCGTTATGCGTTATGCGTTATGCGTTATGCGTTATGCGTTATGCGTTATGCGTTATGCGTTATGCGTTATGCGTTATGCGTTATGCGTTATGCGTTATGCGTTATGCGTTATGCGTTATGCGTTATGCGTTATGCGTTATGCGTTATGCGTTATGCGTTATGCGTTATGCGTTATGCGTTATGCGTTATGCGTTATGCGTTATGCGTTATGCGTTATGCGTTATGCGTTATGCGTTATGCGTTATGCGTTATGCGTTATGGGTTATGAGTTTTGCTTTACGCGTTAAGCGTTATGCGCTATGGGTTATGCATTATGCGTTATGCGTTATGCGTTATGCGTTATGCGTTATGCGTTATGCGTTATGCGTTATGCGTTATGCGTTATGCGTTATGCGTTATGCGTTATGCGTTATGCGTTATGCGTTATGCGTTATGCGTTATGCGTTATGCGTTATGCGTTATGCGTTATGCGTTATGCGTTATGCGTTATGCGTTATGCGTTATGCGTTATGCGTTATTCGTTATGCGTTATGCGTTATGCGTTATGCGTTATGCGTTATGCGTTATGCGTTATGCGTTATGCGTTATGCGTTATGCGTTATGCGTTATGCGTTATGCGTTATGCGTTATGCGTTATGCGTTATGCGTTATGCGTTATGCGTTATGCGTTATGCGTTATGCGTTATGCGTTATGCGTTATGCGTTATGCGTTATGCGTTATGCGTTATGCGTTATGCGTTATGCGTTATGCGTTATGCGTTATGCGTTATGCGTTATGCGTTGTGGGTTATGAGTTTTGCTTTACGCGTTAAGCGTAATGCGCTATGCGTTATGCGTTATGCGTTATGCGTTATGCGTTATGCGTTATGCGTTATGCGTTATGCGTTATGCGTTATGCGTTATGCGTTATGCGTTATTCGTTATGCGTTATGCGTTATGCGTTATGCGTTATGCGTTATGCGTTATGCGTTATGCGTTATGCGTTATGCGTTATGCGTTATGCGTTATGCGTTATGCGTTATGCGTTATGCGTTATGCGTTATGCGTTATGCGTTATGCGTTATGCGTTATGCGTTATGCGTTATGCGTTATGCGTTATGCGTTATGCGTTATGCGTTATGCGTTATGCGTTATTCGTTATGCGTTATGCGTTATGCGTTATGCGTTATGCGTTTATGCGTTATGCGTTATGCGTTATGCGTTATGCGTTATGCGTTATGCGTTATGCGTTATGCGTTATGCGTTATGCGTTATGCGTTATGCGTTATGCGTTATGCGTTATGCGTTATGCGTTATGCGTTATGCGTTATGCGTTATGCGTTATGCGTTATGCGTTATGCGTTATGCGTTATGCGTTATGCGTTATGCGTTATGCGTTATGCGTTATGCGTTATGCGTTATGCGTTATGCGTTATGCGTTATGCGTTATGCGTTATGCGTTATGCGTTATGCGTTATGCGTTATGCGTTATGCGTTATGCGTTATGCGTTATGCGTTATGCGTTATGCGTTATGCGTTATGCGTTATGCGTTATGCGTTATGCGTTATGCGTTATGCGTTATGCGTTATGCGTTATGCGTTATGCGTTATGGGTTATGAGTTTTGCTTTACGCGTTAAGCGTTATGCGCTATGGGTTATGCATTATGCGTTATGCGTTATGCGTTATGCGTTATGCGTTATGCGTTATGCGTTATGCGTTATGCGTTATGCGTTATGCGTTATGCGTTATGCGTTATGCGTTATGCGTTATGCGTTATGCGTTATGCGTTATGCGTTATGCGTTATGCGTTATGCGTTATGCGTTATGCGTTATGCGTTATGCGTTATGCGTTATGCGTTATGCGTTATGCGTTATGCGTTATGCGTTATGCGTTATGCGTTATGCGTTATGCGTTATGCGTTATGCGTTATGCGTTATGCGTTATGCGTTATGCGTTATGCGTTATGCGTTATGCGTTATGCGTTATGCGTTATGCGTTATGCGTTATGCGTTATGCGTTATGCGTTATGCGTTATGCGTTATGCGTTATGCGTTATGCGTTATGCGTTATGCGTTATGCGTTATGCGTTATGCGTTATGCGTTATGCGTTATGCGTTATGCGTTATGCGTTATGCGTTATGCGTTATGCGTTATGCGTTATGCGTTATGCGTTATGCGTTATGCGTTATGCGTTATGCGTTATGCGTTATGCGTTATGCGTTATGCGTTATGCGTTATGCGTTATGCGTTATGCGTTATGCGTTATGCGTTATGCGTTATGCGTTATGCGTTATGCGTTATGCGTTATGCGTTATGCGTTATGCGTTATGCGTTATGCGTTATGCGTTATGCGTTATGCGTTATGCGTTATGCGTTATGCGTTATGCGTTATGCGTTATGCGTTATGCGTTATGCGTTATGCGTTATGCGTTATGCGTTATGCGTTATGCGTTATGCGTTATGCGTTATGCGTTATGCGTTATGCGTTATGCGTTATGCGTTATGCGTTATGCGTTATGCGTTATGCGTTATGCGTTATGGGTTATGAGTTTTGCTTTACGCGTTAAGCGTTATGCGCTATGGGTTATGCGTTATGCGTTATGCGTTATGCGTTATGCGTTATGCGTTATGCGTTATGCGTTATGCGTTATGCGTTATGCGTTATGCGTTATGCGTTATGCGTTATGCGTTATGCGTTATGCGTTATGCGTTATGCGTTATGCGTTATGCGTTATGCGTTATGCGTTATGCGTTATGCGTTATGCGTTATGCGTTATGCGTTATGCGTTATGCGTTATGCGTTATGCGTTATGCGTTATGCGTTATGCGTTATGCGTTATGCGTTATGCGTTATGCGTTATGCGTTATGCGTTATTCGTTATGCGTTATGCGTTATGCGTTATGCGTTATGCGTTATGCGTTATGCGTTATGCGTTATGCGTTATGCGTTATGCGTTATGCGTTATGCGTTATGCGTTATGCGTTATGCGTTATGCGTTATGCGTTATTCGTTATGCGTTATGCGTTATGCGTTATGCGTTATGCGTTATGCGTTATGCGTTATGCGTTATGCGTTATGCGTTATGCGTTATGCGTTATGCGTTATGCGTTATGCGTTATGCGTTATGCGTTATGCGTTATGCGTTATGCGTTATGCGTTATGCGTTATGCGTTATGCGTTATGCGTTATGCGTTATGCGTTATGCGTTATGCGTTATGCGTTATGCGTTATGCGTTATGCGTTATGCGTTATGCGTTATGCGTTATGCGTTATGCGTTATGCGTTATGCGTTATGCGTTATGCGTTATGCGTTATGCGTTATGCGTTATGCGTTATGCGTTATGCGTTATGCGTTATGCGTTATGCGTTATGCGATATGCGTTATGCGTTATGCGTTATGCGTTATGCGTTATGCGTTAGCGTTATGCGTTGTGGGTTATGAGTTTTGCTTTACGCGTTAAGCGTAATGCGCTATGCGTTATGCGTTATGCGTTATGCGTTATGCGTTATGCGTTATGCGTTATGCGTTATGCGTTATGCGTTATGCGTTATGCGTTATGCGTTATGCGTTATGCGTTATGCGTTATGCGTTATGCGTTATGCGTTATGCGTTATGCGTTATGCGTTATGCGTTATGCGTTATGCGTTATGCGTTATGCGTTATGCGTTATGCGTTATGCGTTATGCGTTATGCGTTATGCGTTATGCGTTATGCGTTATGCGTTATGCGTTATTCGTTATGCGTTATGCGTTATGCGTTATGCGTTATGCGTTATGCGTTATGCGTTATGCGTTATGCGTTATGCGTTATGCGTTATGCGTTATGCGTTATGCGTTATGCGTTATGCGTTATGCGTTATGCGTTATGCGTTATGCGTTATGCGTTATGCGTTATGCGTTATGCGTTATGCGTTATGCGTTATGCGTTATGCGTTATGCGTTATGCGTTATGCGTTATGCGTTATGCGTTATGCGTTATGCGTTATGCGTTATGCGTTATGCGTTATGCGTTATGCGTTATGCGTTATGCGTTATGCGTTATGCGTTATGGGTTATGAGTTTTGCTTTACGCGTTAAGCGTTATGCGCTATGGGTTATGCGTTATGCGTTATGCGTTATGCGTTATGCGTTATGCGTTATGCGTTATGCGTTATGCGTTATGCGTTATGCGTTATGCGTTATGCGTTATGCGTTATGCGTTATGCGTTATGCGTTATGCGTTATGCGTTATGCGTTATGCGTTATGCGTTATGCGTTATGCGTTATGCGTTATGCGTTATGCGTTATGCGTTATGCGTTATGCGTTATGCGTTATGCGTTATGCGTTATGCGTTATGCGTTATGCGTTATGCGTTATGCGTTATGCGTTATGCGTTATGCGTTATGCGTTATGCGTTATGCGTTATGCGTTATGCGTTATGCGTTATGCGTTATGCGTTATGCGTTATGCGTTATGCGTTATGCGTTATGCGTTATGCGTTATGCGTTATGCGTTATGCGTTATGCGTTATGCGTTATGCGTTATGCGTTATGCGTTATGCGTTATGCGTTATGCGTTATGCGTTATGCGTTATGCGTTATGCGTTATGCGTTATGCGTTATGCGTTATGCGTTATGCGTTATGCGTTATGCGTTATGCGTTATGCGTTATGCGTTATGCGTTATGCGTTATGCGTTATGCGTTATGCGTTATGCGTTATGCGTTATGGGTTATGAGTTTTGCTTTACGCGTTAAGCGTTATGCGCTATGGGTTATGCGTTATGCGTTATGCGTTATGCGTTATGCGTTATGCGTTATGCGTTATGCGTTATGCGTTATGCGTTATGCGTTATGCGTTATGCGTTATGCGTTATGCGTTATGCGTTATGCGTTATGCGTTATGCGCTATGCGTTATGCGTTATGCGTTATGCGTTATGCGTTATGCGTTATGCGTTATGCGTTATGCGTTATGCGTTATGCGTTATGCGTTATGCGTTATGCGTTATGCGTTATGCGTTATGCGTTATGCGTTATGCGTTATTCGTTATGCGTTATGCGTTATGCGTTATGCGTTATGCGTTATGCGTTATGCGTTATGCGTTATGCGTTATGCGTTATGCGTTATGCGTTATGCGTTATGCGTTATGCGTTATGCGTTATGCGTTATGCGTTATGCGTTATGCGTTATGCGTTATGCGTTATGCGTTATGCGTTATGCGTTATGAGTTATGCGTTATGCGTTATGCGTTATGCGTTATGCGTTATGCGTTATGCGTTATGCGTTATGCGTTATGCGTTATGCGTTATGCGTTATGCGTTATGCGTTATGCGTTATGCGTTATGCGTTATGCGTTATGCGTTATGGGTTATGAGTTTTGCTTTACGCGTTAAGCGTTATGCGCTATGGGTTATGCGTTATGCGTTATGCGTTATGCGTTATGCGTTATGCGTTATGCGTTATGCGTTATGCGTTATGCGTTATGCGTTATGCGTTATGCGTTATGCGTTATGCGTTATGCGTTATGCGTTATGCGTTATGCGTTATGCGTTATGCGTTATGCGTTATGCGTTATGCGTTATGCGTTATGCGTTATGCGTTATGCGTTATGCGTTATGCGTTATGCGTTATGCGTTATGCGTTATGCGTTATGCGTTATGCGTTATGCGTTATGCGTTATGCGTTATGCGTTATGCGTTATGCGTTATGCGTTATGCGTTGTGGGTTATGAGTTTTGCTTTACGCGTTAAGCGTAATGCGCTATGCGTTATGCGTTATGCGTTATGCGTTATGCGTTATGCGTTATGCGTTATGCGTTATGCGTTATGCGTTATGCGTTATGCGTTATGCGTTATTCGTTATGCGTTATGCGTTATGCGTTATGCGTTATGCGTTATGCGTTATGCGTTATGCGTTATGCGTTATGCGTTATGCGTTATGCGTTATGCGTTATGCGTTATGCGTTATGCGTTATGCGTTATGCGTTATGCGTTATGCGTTATGCGTTATGCGTTATGCGTTATGCGTTATGCGTTATGCGTTATGCGTTATGCGTTATGCGTTATGCGTTATGCGTTATGCGTTATGCGTTATGCGTTATGCGTTATGCGTTATGCGTTATGCGTTATGCGTTATTCGTTATGCGTTATGCGTTATGCGTTATGCGTTATGCGTTATGCGTTATGCGTTATGCGTTATGCGTTATGCGTTATGCGTTATGCGTTATGCGTTATGCGTTATGCGTTATGCGTTATGCGTTATGCGTTATGCGTTATGCGTTATGCGTTATGCGTTATGCGTTATGCGTTATGCGTTATGCGTTATGCGTTATGCGTTATGCGTTATGCGTTATGCGTTATGCGTTATGGGTTATGAGTTTTGCTTTACGCGTTAAGCGTTATGCGCTATGGGTTATGCGTTATGCGTTATGCGTTATGCGTTATGCGTTATGCGTTATGCGTTATGCGTTATGCGTTATGCGTTATGCGTTATGCGTTATGCGTTATGCGTTATGCGTTATGCGTTATGCGTTATGCGTTATGCGTTATGCGTTATGCGTTATGCGTTATGCGTTATGCGTTATGCGTTATGCGTTATGCGTTATGCGCTATGCGTTATGCGTTATGCGTTATGCGTTATGCGTTATGCGTTATGCGTTATGCGTTATGCGTTATGCGTTATGCGTTATGCGTTATGCGTTATGCGTTATGCGTTATGCGTTATGCGTTATGCGTTATGCGTTATGCGTTATGCGTTATGCGTTATGCGTTATGCGTTATGCGTTATGCGTTATGCGTTATGCGTTATGCGTTATGCGTTATGCGTTATGCGTTATGCGTTATGCGTTATGCGTTATGCGTTATGCGTTATGCGTTATGCGTTATGCGTTATGCGTTATGCGTCATGCGTTATGCGTTATGCGTTATGCATTATGCGTTATGCGTTATGCGTTATGCGTTATGCGTTATGCGTTATGCGTTATGCGTTATGCGTTATGCGTTATGGGTTATGAGTTTTGCTTTACGCGTTAAGCGTAATGCGCTATGCGTTATGCGTTATGCGTTATGCGTTATGCGTTATGCGTTATGCGTTATGCGTTATGCGTTATGCGTTATGCGTTATGCGTTATGCGTTATGCGTTATGCGTTATGCGTTATGCGTTATGCGTTATGCGTTATGCGTTATGCGTTAGCGTTATGCGTTATGCGTTATGCGTTATGCGTTATGCGTTATGCGTTATGGGTTATGAGTTTTGCTTTACGCGTTAAGCGTTATGCGCTATGGGTTATGCGTTATGCGTTATGCGTTATGCGTTATGCGTTATGCGTTATGCGTTATGCGTTATGCGTTATGCGTTATGCTTTATGCGTTATGCGTTATGCGTTATGCGTTATGCGTTATGCGTTATGCGTTATGCGTTATGCGTTATGCGTTATGCGTTATGCGTTATGCGTTATGCGTTATGCGTTATGCGTTATGCGTTATGCGTTATGCGTTATGCGTTATGCGTTATGCGTTATGCGTTATGCGTTAAGAGTTATGCGTGATGCGTTATGCGTTATGCGTTATGCGTTATGCGTTATGCGTTATGCGTTATGCGTTATGCGTTATGCGTTATGCGTTACGCGTTATGCGTTATGCGTTATGCGTTATGCGTTATGCGTTATGCGTTATGCGTTATGCGTTATGCGTTATGCGTTATGCGTTATGCGTTATGGGTTATGAGTTTTGCTTTACGCGTTAAGCGTTATGCGCTATGGGTTATGCGTTATGCGTTATGCGTTATGCGTTATGCGTTATGCGTTATGCGTTATGCGTTATGCGTTATGCGTTATGCGTTATGCGTTATGCGTCATGCGTCATGCGTCATGCGTTATGCGTTATGCGTTATGCGTTATGCGTTATGCGTTATGCGTTATGCGTTATGCGTTATGCGTTATGCGTTATGCGTTATGCGTTATGCGTTATGCGTTATGCGTTATGCGTTATGCGTTATGCGTTATGCGTTATGCGTTATGCGTTATGCGTTATGCGTTATGCGTTATGCGTTATGCGTTATGCGTTATGCGTTATGCGTTATGCGTTATGCGTTATGCGTTATGCGTTATGCGTTATGCGTTATGCGTTATGCGTTATGCGTTATCGGCTTTGCGTTATGCGTCACGCGTTATACGTTATGCGTCACGCGTTATGTGTTACGCGTTACGCGTTATGCGTTATGCGTTATGCGTTATGCGTAATGCGTTATGCGTTATGCGTTATGCGTTATGCGTTATGCGTTATGCGTTATGCGTTATGCGTTATGCGTTATGCTTTATGCGTTATGCGTTATGGGTTATGCGTTATGCGTTATGCGTTATGCGTTATGCGTTATGCGTTATGCGTTATGCGTTATGCGTTATGCGTTATGCGTTATGCGTTATGCGTTATGCGTTATGCGTTATGCGTTATGCGTTATGCGTTATGCGTTATGCGTTATGCGTTATGCTTTATGCGTTATGCGTTATGGGTTATGCGTTATGCGTTATGCGTTATGCGTTATGCGTTATGCGTTATGCGTTATGCGTTATGCGTTATGCGTTATGCGTTATGCGTTATGCGTTATGCGTTATGCGTTATGCGTTATGCGTTATGCGTTATGCGTTATGCGTTATGCGTTATGCGTTATGCGTTATGCGTTATGCGTTATGCGTTATGCGTTATCGGCTTTGCGTTATGCGTCATGCGTTATGCGTTATGCGTTATGCGTTATGCGTTATGCGTTATGCGTTACGCGTTATGCGTCACGCGTTATACGTTATGCGTCACGCGTTATGTGTTACGCGTTACGCGTTATGCGTTATGCGTTATGCGTTATGCGTCATGCGTCATGCGTCATGCGTTATGCGTTATGCGTTATGCGTTATGCGTTATGCGTTATGCGTTATGCGTTATGCGTTATGCGTTATGCGTTATGCGTCATGCTTTATGCGTTATGCGTTATGCGTTATGCGTTATGCGTTATGCGTTATGCGTTATGCGTTATGCGTTATGCGTTATGCGTTATGCGTTATGCGTTATGCGTTATGCGTTATGCGTTATGCGTTATGCGTTATGCGTTATGCGTTATGCGTTATGCGTTATGCGTTATGCGTTATGCGTTATGCGTTATGCGTTATGCGTTATGCGTTATGCGTTATGCGTTATGCGTTATGCGTTATGCGTTATGCTTTATGCGTTATGCGTTATGCGTTATGCGTTATGCGTCATGCTTTATGCGTTATGCGTTATGCGTTATGCGTTATGCGTTATGCGTTATGCGTTATGCGTTATGCGTCATGCGTCATGCGTCATGCGTTATGCGTTATGCGTTATGCGTTATGCGTTATGCGTTATGCGTTATGCGTTATGCGTTATGCGTTATGCGTTATGCGTTATGCGTTATGCGTTATGCGTTATGCGTTATGCGTCATGCTTTATGCGTTATGCGTTATGCGTTATGCGTTATGCGTTATGCGTTATGCGTTATGCGTTATGCGTTATGCGTTATGCGTTATGCGTTATGCGTTATGCGTTATGCGTTATGCGTTATGCGTTATGCGTTATGCGTTATGCGTTATGCGTTATGCGTTATGCGTTATGCGTTATGCGTTATGCGTTATGCGTTATGCGTTATGCGTTATGCTTTATGCGTTATGCGTTATGCGTTATGCGTTATGCGTCATGCTTTATGCGTTATGCGTTATGCGTTATGCGTTATGCGTTATGCGTTATGCGTTATGCGTTATGCGTTATGCGTTATGCGTTATGCGTTATGCGTTATGCGTTATGCGTTATGCGTTATGCGTTATGCGTTATGCGTTATGCGTTATGCGTTATGCGTTATGCGTTATGCGTTATGCGTTATGCGTCATGCGTCATGCGTCATGCGTCATGCGTTATGCGTTATGCGTTATGCGTTATGCGTTATGCGTTATGCGTTATGCGTTATGCGTTATGCGTTATGCGTTATGCGTTATGCGTTATGCGTTATGCGTTATGCGTTATGCGTTATGCGTTATGCGTCATGCTTTATGCGTTATGCGTTATGCGTTATGCGTTATGCGTTATGCGTTATGCGTTATGCGTTATGCGTTATGCGTTATGCGTTATGCGTTATGCGTTATGCGTTATGCGTTATGCGTTATGCGTTATGCGTTATGCGTTATGCGTTATGCGTTATGCGTTATGCGTTATGCGTTATGCGTTATGCGTTATGCGTTATGCGTTATGCGTTATGCGTTATGCGTTATGCGTTATGCTTTATGCGTTATGCGTTATGCGTTATGCGTTATGCGTCATGCTTTATGCGTTATGCGTTATGCGTTATGCGTTATGCGTTATGCGTTATGCGTTATGCGTTATGCGTTATGCGTTATGCGTTATGCGTTATGCGTTATGCGTTATGCGTTATGCGTTATGCGTTATGCGTTATGCGTTATGCGTTATGCGTTATGCGTTATGCGTTATGCGTTATGCGTTATGCGTTATGCGTTATGCGTTATGCGTTATGCGTTATGCGTTATGCGTTATGCGTTATGCGTTATGCGTTATGCTTTATGCGTTATGCGTTATGGGTTATGCGTTATGCGTTATGCGTTATGCGTTATGCGTTATGCGTTATGCGTTATGCGTTATGCGTTATGCGTTATGCGTTATGCGTTATGCGTCATGCGTTATGCGTTATGCGTTATGCGTTATGCTTTATGCGTTATGCGTTATGGGTTATGCGTTATGCGTTATGCGTTATGCGTTATGCGTTATGCGTTATGCGTTATGCGTTATGCGTTATGCGTTATGCGTTATGCGTTATGCGTTATGCGTTATGCGTTATGCGTTATGCGTTATGCGTTATGCGTTATGCGTTATGCGTTATGCGTTATGCGTTATGCGTTATGCGTTATGCGTTATGCGTTATCGGCTTTGCGTTATGCGTCATGCGTTATGCGTTATGCGTTATGCGTTATGCGTTATGCGTTATGCGTTACGCGTTATGCGTCACGCGTTATACGTTATGCGTCACGCGTTATGTGTTACGCGTTACGCGTTATGCGTTATGCGTTATGCGTCATGCGTCATGCGTCATGCGTTATGCGTTATGCGTTATGCGTTATGCGTTATGCGTTATGCGTTATGCGTTATGCGTTATGCGTTATGCGTTATGCGTTATGCGTTATGCGTTATGCGTTATGCGTTATGCGTCATGCTTTATGCGTTATGCGTTATGCGTTATGCGTTATGCGTTATGCGTTATGCGTTATGCGTTATGCGTTATGCGTTATGCGTTATGCGTTATGCGTTATGCGTTATGCGTTATGCGTTATGCGTTATGCGTTATGCGTTATGCGTTATGCGTTATGCGTTATGCGTTATGCGTTATGCGTTATGCGTTATGCGTTATGCGTTATGCGTTATGCGTTATGCGTTATGCGTTATGCGTTATGCGTTATGCTTTATGCGTTATGCGTTATGCGTTATGCGTTATGCGTCATGCTTTATGCGTTATGCGTTATGCGTTATGCGTTATGCGTTATGCGTTATGCGTTATGCGTTATGCGTTATGCGTTATGCGTTATGCGTTATGCGTTATGCGTTATGCGTTATGCGTTATGCGTTATGCGTTATGCGTTATGCGTTATGCGTTATGCGTTATGCGTTATGCGTTATGCGTTATGCGTTATGCGTTATGCGTTATGCGTTATGCGTTATGCGTTATGCGTTATGCGTTATGCGTTATGCGTTATGCGTTATGCGTTATGCGTTATGCGTTATGCGTTATGCGTTATGCGTTATGCGTTATGCGTTATGCGTTATGCGTTATGCGTTATGCGTTATGCGTTATCGGCTTTGCGTTATGCGTCATGCGTTATGCGTTATGCGTTATGCGTTATGCGTTATGCGTTATGCGTTACGCGTTATGCGTTATGCGTTACGCGTTATGCGTCACGCGTTATACGTTATGCGTCACGCGTTATGTGTTACGCGTTACGCGTTATGCGTTATGCGTTATGCGTTATGCGTCATGCGTCATGCGTCATGCGTTATGCGTTATGCGTTATGCGTTATGCGTTATGCGTTATGCGTTATGCGTTATGCGTTATGCGTTATGCGTTATGCGTTATGCGTTATGCGTCATGCTTTATGCGTTATGCGTTATGCGTTATGCGTTATGCGTTATGCGTTATGCGTTATGCGTTATGCGTTATGCGTTATGCGTTATGCGTTATGCGTTATGCGTTATGCGTTATGCGTTATGCGTTATGCGTTATGCGTTATGCGTTATGCGTTATGCGTTATGCGTTATGCGTTATGCGTTATGCGTTATGCGTTATGCGTTATGCGTTATGCGTTATGCGTTATGCTTTATGCGTTATGCGTTATGCGTTATGCGTTATGCGTCATGCTTTATGCGTTATGCGTTATGCGTTATGCGTTATGCGTTATGCGTTATGCGTTATGCGTTATGCGTTATGCGTTATGCGTTATGCGTTATGCGTTATGCGTTATGCGTTATGCGTTATGCGTTATGCGTTATGCGTTATGCGTTATGCGTTATGCGTTATGCGTTATGCGTTATGCGTTATGCGTTATGCGTTATGCGTTATGCGTTATGCGTTATGCGTTATGCGTTATGCGTTATGCGTTATGCGTTATGCGTTATGCGTTATGCGTTATGCGTTATGCGTTATGCGTTATGGGTTATGAGTTTTGCTTTACGCGTTAAGCGTTATGCGCTATGGGTTATGCGTTATGCGTTATGCGTTATGCGTTATGCGTTATGCGTTATGCGTTATGCGTTATGCGTTATGCGTTATGCGTTATGCGTTATGCGTTATGCGTTATGCGTCATGCGTCATGCGTCATGCGTTATGCGTTATGCGTTATGCGTTATGCGTTATGCGTTATGCGTTATGCGTTATGCGTTATGCGTTATGCGTTATGCGTTATGCGTTATGCGTTATGCGTTATGCGTTATGCGTTATGCGTTATGCGTTATGCGTTATGCGTTATGCGTTATGCGTTATGCGTTATGCGTTATGCGTTATGCGTTATGCGTTATGCGTTATGCGTTATGCGTTATGCGTTATGCGTTATGCGTTATGCGTTATGCGTTATGCGTTATGCGTTATGCGTTATGCGTTATGCGTTATCGGCTTTGCGTTATGCGTCACGCGTTATACGTTATGCGTCACGCGTTATACGTTATGCGTCACGCGTTATGTGTTACGCGTTACGCGTTATGCGTTATGCGTTATGCGTTATGCGTTATGCGTTATGCGTTATGCGTTATGCGTTATGCGTTATGCGTTATGCGTTATGCGTTATGCGTTATGCGTTATGCGTTATGCGTTATGCGTTATGCGTTATGCGTTATGCGTTATGCGTTATGCGTTATGCGTTATGCGTTATGCGTTATGCGTTATGCGTTATGCGTTATGCGTTATGCGTTATGCGTTATGCGTTATCGGCTTTGCGTTATGCGTCATGCGTTATGCGTTATGCGTTATGCGTTATGCGTTATGCGTTATGCGTTACGCGTTATGCGTCACGCGTTATACGTTATGCGTCACGCGTTATGTGTTACGCGTTACGCGTTATGCGTTATGCGTTATGCGTTATGCGTCATGCGTCATGCGTTATGCGTTATGCGTTATGCGTTATGCGTTATGCGTTATGCGTTATGCGTTATGCGTTATGCGTTATGCGTTATGCGTTATGCGTTATGCGTCATGCTTTATGCGTTATGCGTTATGCGTTATGCGTTATGCGTTATGCGTTATGCGTTATGCGTTATGCGTTATGCGTTATGCGTTATGCGTTATGCGTTATGCGTTATGCGTTATGCGTTATGCGTTATGCGTTATGCGTTATGCGTTATGCGTTATGCGTTATGCGTTATGCGTTATGCGTTATGCGTTATGCGTTATGCGTTATGCGTTATGCGTTATCGGCTTTGCGTTATGCGTCATGCGTTATGCGTTATGCGTTATGCGTTATGCGTTATGCGTTATGCGTTATGCGTTATGCGTTACGCGTTATGCGTCACGCGTTATACGTTATGCGTCACGCGTTATGTGTTACGCGTTACGCGTTATGCGTTATGCGTTATGCGTTATGCGTTATGCGTTATGCGTTATGCGTTATGCGTTATGCTTTATGCGTTATGCGTTATGGGTTATGCGTTATGCGTTATGCGTTATGCGTTATGCGTTATGCGTTATGCGTTATGCGTTATGCGTTATGCGTTATGCGTTATGCGTTATGCGTTATGCGTTATGCGTTATGCGTTATGCGTTATGCGTTATGCGTTATGCGTTATGCGTTATGCGTTATGCGTTATGCGTTATGCGTTATGCGTTATGCGTTATGCGTTATGCGTTATGCGTTATGCGTTATGCGTTATGCGTTATGCGTTATGCGTTATGCGTTATGCGTCATGCGTTATGCGTTATGCGTTATGCGTTATGCGTTATGCGTTATGCGTTATGCGTTATGCGTTATGCGTTATGCGTTATGCGTTATGCGTTATGCGTTATCGGCTTTGCGTTATGCGTCATGCGTTATGCGTTATGCGTTATGCGTTATGCGTTATGCGTTATGCGTTATGCGTTATGCGTTATGCGTTATGCGTTATGCGTTATGCGTTATGCGTTATGCGTTATGCGTTATGCGTTATGCGTTATGCGTTATGCGTTATGCGTTATGCGTTATGCGTTATGCGTTATGCGTTATGCGTTATGCGTTATGCGTTATGCGTTATGCGTTATGCGTTATGCGTTATGCGTTATGCGTTATGCGTTATGCTGACGCCTTATGCGTTATGCGTTATGCGTTATGCGTTATGCGTTATGCGTTATGCGTTATGCGTTATGCGTTATGCGTTATGCGTTATGCGTTATGCGTTATGCGTTATGCGTTATGCGTTATGCGTTATGCGTTATGCGTTATGCGTTATGCGTTATGCGTTATGCGTTATGCGTTATGCGTTATGCGTTATGGGTTATGAGTTTTGCTTTACGCGTTAAGCGTTATGCGCTATGGGTTATGCATTATGCGTTATGCGTTATGCGTTATGCGTTATGCGTTATGCGTTATGCGTTATGCGTTATGCGTTATGCGTTATGCGTTATGCGTTATGCGTTATGCGTTATGCGTTATGCGTTATGCTTTATGCGTTATGCGTTATGCGTTATGCGTTATGCGTTATGCGTTATGCGTTATGCGTTATGCGTTATGCGTTATGCGTTATGCGTTATGCGTTATGCGTTATGCGTTATGCGTTATGCGTTATGCGTTATGCGTTATGCGTTATGCGTTATGCGTTATGCGTTATGCGTTATGCGTTATGCGTTATGCGTTATGCGTTATGAGTTATGCGTGATGCGTTATGCGTTATGCGTTATGCGTTATGCGTTATGCGTTATGCTTTATGCGTTATGCGTTATGGGTTATGAGTTTTGCTTTACGCGTTAAGCGTTATGCGCTATGGGTTATGCGTTATGCGTTATGCGTTATGCCTTATGCGTTATGCGTTATGCTGACGCCTTATGCGTTATGCGTTATGCGTTATGCGTTATGCGTTATGCGTTATGCGTTATGCGTTATGCGTTATGCGTTATGCGTTATGCGTTATGCGTTATGCGTTATGCGTTATGCGTTATGCGTTATGCGTTATGCGTTATGCGTTATGCGTTATGCGTTATGCGTTATGCGTTATGCGTTATGCGTTATGCGTTATGCGTTATGCGTTATGCGTTATGCGTTATGCGTTATGCGTTATGCGTTATGCGTTATGCGTTATGCGTTATGCGTTATGCGTTATGCGTTATGGGTTATGAGTTTTGCTTTACGCGTTAAGCGTTATGCGCTATGGGTTATGCGTTATGCGTTATGCGTTATGCCTTATGCGTTATGCGTTATGCTGACGCCTTATGCGTTATGCGTTATGCGTTATGCGTTATGCGTTATGCGTTATGCGTTATGCGTTATGCGTTATGCGTTATGCGTTATGCGTTATGCGTTATGCGTTATGCGTTATGCGTTATGCGTTATGCGTTATGCGTTATGCGTTATGCGTTATGCGTTATGGGTTATGAGTTTTGCTTTACGCGTTAAGCGTTATGCGCTATGGGTTATGCATTATGCGTTATGCGTTATGCGTTATGCGTTATGCGTTATGCGTTATGCGTTATGCGTTATGCGTTATGCGTTATGCGTTATGCGTTATGCGTTATGCGTTATGCGTTATTCGTTATGCGTTATGCGTTATGCGTTATGCGTTATGCGTTATGCGTTATGCGTTATGCGTTATGCGTTATGCGTTATGCGTTATGCGTTATGCGTTATGCGTTATGCGTTATGCGTTATGCGTTATGCGTTATGCGTTATGCGTTATGCGTTATGCGTTATGCGTTATGCGTTATGCGTTATGCGTTATGCGTTATGCGTTATGCGTTATGCGTTATGCGTTATGCGTTATGCGTTATGCGTTATGCGTTATGCGTTATGCGTTATGCGTTATGCGTTATGCGTTATGCGTTATGCGTTATGCGTTATGCGTTATGCGTTATGCGTTATGCGTTATGCGTTATGCGTTATGCGTTATGCGTTATGCGTTATGCGTTATGCGTTATGCGTTATGCGTTATGCGTTATGCGTTATGCGTTATGCGTTATGCGTTATGCGTTATGCGTTATGCGTTATGCGTTGTGGGTTATGAGTTTTGCTTTACGCGTTAAGCGTAATGCGCTATGCGTTATGCGTTATGCGTTATGCGTTATGCGTTATGCGTTAAGCGTTATGCGTTATGCGTTATGCGTTATGCGTTATGCGTTATGCGTTATGCGTTATGCGTTATTCGTTATGCGT
>NW_027471779.1:0-20458 GCF_051020765.1 Lasioglossum baleicum | reverse complement strand
CAGAACGATAAAAATTTGCATGAACTCACACTTTTTACCGAATACATTACCTTCATAGAACGAACCCCGAACTTGCAAGTGTCCGTCTTAATGTCCACGGAAACAGATTAGCGGAGAGTGCAGCAGACGGACACCTAAATTTTACATTTGAATGCCAACATCGACAGTCAAACTGGACGAGATCATTATTATTTTCATTGAGAGACGAATCGCTGGGTCAATAGCGTCACCTGTCCCGTTATTCTGAGTTACACATCATTTACTCCGGTAGTCAATCCGCCGTACAGTATCAGCCAGAGGAACCTTAATGCACCGTATAAATAGTAATGGAGAGAGTCAGACCTTTGGCACACGTTATATCTTGTTGTAGAGTCCAACTCTTATGCGAAGACCTATCCCTTTCGGGAACCTGACCGGGTATTGCGAGGTTCGGACTACGAAACCCGGGAACTAACTATGACATTGATCATTATTCAAACCTGGGTGCTGTATTTTAAACATTATTGGACATGTCCTCCGGCTCCTCAACCGGGGCACTACTATGACATGAGCGAGGCCGACAGGGCATGTCCATCATGGACTTGTCATTTTTCTCTCCTGCTAACTTGCAACGAGTGACGTGGTGGAGGGTGGCCTACGAGGTGGGAACTCCGAGCATCCCATCTTCATAACCACGGGTTGCTCCGTGCTAGGAAGTGGAAGATAAGGACAAAGTGCATTGGAGCCGGCACGTGTGCTAGACATATACTGAAGGATCAGCAGCGACGCGATGGCGGATTAGACGACTCGACGTGGACACACCATTAGCCGCGGCACGTGTGGAGTTGTGGTCGTTCGGAACGCTTGAATGCCTCTATCCCCAGGATGGCGCCGAATGGCTCCACGAAGCCATGACGCCAGCGCGCTACATTACCATGCCACGGGCCGCAGCAAAGCCGATGACGTCGCTGTACTAGTGTGGTGTGTAGCTCACAATTCTGCGCGAGCGCGAAGATTTCGGCCGACAGCGATACCAGCGTGCCCGTCGCAGAAGAGTGACAAGAAATGAAGAGGAGGCCACGCAGCTCAGGGAGTACAGCTCCTGACCAGCAAGTCGCTCCGGATAAGGCCCGGAGTTGGCACGACCTGCTGCGGAAGTTCTACGACGATCCCTGCGGACGGGCTTACCGGATCGTACTAGGGAAGCTAAGGGTCTAGGTGGCTTCGCTGACAGAGAGCATGGACCCCGCCTTCGTACGGCGAGTCGTCGACACTCTGTTCCCGACGGCGACGATGACAACCTGGGGGAGGGGGGCATCGATGGATAGGACGTGGAAGGACAGGACTACCAAGACAAACGACCTCGAAGTCAGCATAGAGGAACTAGAGCTGTTGGCACGGAAATTCGTAGCGAAAGAGGACCGCACCGGGACGGGACGGTATTCCGGGCCAGGAGTCCGCGCTCGCCCCGGGTGCACTACGTGACAGGACGATGCATTATCTGAATGAATTCCCACAGACAGGTAAGTTTCCCATATTGTGGAAGCTGGTATGTGTTGTTTTGGTGAAGAAGTAGGGTATGACCCCCGAAAACCCCTACGCATACCAGTCCACCTGCCTATTCAGCAAGGATGGGAATCTACTCGAGCGGGTACTGGCAATATATTTGAAGGATCACCTACTAGGAATGGCCCGGATTTGGATGACAAACAGTACCGCTTCCGGCGTGGACGATCCACTTTCGGTGCCTTCAGGAGCATCCGTTCCATGTCGGAGGCGGCCGTATACACGGGTGGTGCCGTGTTGCTGGCGAGTTCGTCGCACTCTGCCATTATCACTAGGATGGTGGAGAAGAAGAGGTCATGCCGCTGGACGGTCGCATTTTGCGAGCAAGTGATGCTCCACAAGGAGGCCGCGGAATGGGTAAGAGAGGAAGTGGCCCCTATAAGCATTCGAAGAATCCGGCGGCGAGCGCATCGTGTGTTCTCCGCTACGCCAGCTGGGAACTAACCCAGAATGTAGGGCCCTGGTGGAAGGAATTGTGGGACAGTCTCGGTCCTACAATAACCAGCCGCGAAGTTGGACCGCTGGTGATTGCGTGGGGGCCCGACTGTCTCGGAGGCCACGATAGAGAGGGACGGCGCCGCGTAGTGATCGCGCGTGGCCGTTGAAGGCACGAGACGGAAGAGTACCAAACAGGAAAGTATACAATATAGACTACCTGCTCGTCGTGGGGGTCACTGGAAGACCGTGGTGACAGGCGCCTGACATCCCGGTCGCCAGTTATACTAGGGAATTTCATGGAAAAGATATAATATGGCCGGTTACATAGCGTCAGGGTCGGCTAATGCAGTACATCACAGTTATTTCTTCAACAAACTATACGATCATCCATGAGATATAGCCAAGAATAAGCTAAGTATAGCCACTACCTTCAACCTGGGATATAGTATTCCGGGCCAGACACGCGGAACTGTTCCCGGTACTTAACCAGCACTGTTTATGGCGGTGTCTCCTAATGACCTATTCCTTCGCGGATCGTGTAATAAATAGCCGCGTATTCTCGAAGCCTTGAATAGTAATTTCGCGCGGGGAAGTAATCGGGAACCGCTAACGATCCGGTCACTCGGTGCCAGGCGTCGTATTTCGGGCGACGGAATGATCCGAAAGAGGACGGGGTGTAGGCCAGCAAGGAACACACCGTCTGGCACATAATTCCCCGACGACAAGTCCGAACGTACGACGAACCGGCGAGGCATAGGTGTATCGCAGCTGCCATAACTTCATCGGCCTATAAGGCGAACATAATTTCTAAGTGTACATCTTCGTGAAGGCTTACGGCATGGCAATTTCTACGTGCATCTGTTATTTCATCGGAGTCTTAAATCGTCCCCGGAACGCCATTCCCGCACATCCTGGGCTGCCTACGCCGCTACCATACCTCGCAAACCGCTCTTTTCCAGATGCAGGTGCGTTTTCACTCGGCTACGTGGCCGATGCGAGTCGCGGGATACGTTTCATGCGGGATCCATCGCGCAGCCGCAACAGACCGCGCCATAATCACTGGTCCTCATAGCATAATATGCTCGATCCAGCACTATATCCCGGTAACGAAGTATTAATGGCGCAAGCATCTGCTGCCTAAGATTAATCCTCCATGCACGCTCCGCGGCGGATGCCGCCATGTTTCCGTCGGTGAAACTGCTCTAATTTAAACATAAAACCGTAAAACTATAATCCGCGTATTCGGTGATATATAAGCAAGCGTGATATTCCGATTCTCGGCACCAATGCGGTCAATTACACGCTCAACACATCGCGAGGAAGGCTTCGAGATCATGCAGCTCATCCAATCGAGTTTTCCCTCTCACGATCGAGGATTTACGAATTCATTCGAGCAAACTCTGCTCCACAGACCCGCAAATCAGGATACGTCCGTATACTTGGTCCAAGTAAACAAGCGGAGTACCAAACACGGCACACATATCGCGCGACCATCGTTTGTCTCCGTTTAAAGGGCAGCCAGATTTGATGCACTGTTTATTACAACACCGCGGACCAAATCAAAGCTGAAGGTTGCCTTGAGCGGACTCGCGTCCAACAATTTAGGTGCAAAATATCGATGGTATATTCTCAATGTCGAGTTTAAATTCCAATAATTTATTATCATGCATCTTCGCGTTTATATGACCGTTCTGTTGTTCTCCTCATTTTACTAGGATTCTGATATTATGATATATTTTTATTTTATGTTTATCACCATTTCGCTGTTATTTCCTGGCAGAGCGAGGATAAAATGTTCTTTTCTCTGACGTAAGTGTCTATAAAGATCTGTAAAGAAGCTGTCGATTACGCCGATTCCAGGGATACGAGTTTATTCATCACTCTCCTTTAATTCGTCGATGCGTCGTAATTTCAGCTCTCCACTCCGTCATTTGTATCGGATAATGGGGCGGAAAATGCAGAAAACAATTTTCGCACATTGATCAAGGAGAAACTATTAGCGCACATTATTTGCTCGCACGAGCGAGGTGAAAAGTAAATATTCAGACGTTTGACGCGAAATTAAATTTAAGGAATAGAATTAGAATGATAGCTCATTCGAGATTCCAATTTACAGCCATCGACCGGAATGCCAAAAGAATTCCCCCTCTTAATTATTCCCAATAACAGTAATTGGACTGAACTCGAAGGAGCAAGAAGGGTGCGAGTGAACGCAAATTGTCGAGCGGAATGGATCGCGCCGAAGAATTGGCGCGAATTAAGTTCGATTCTAATAAATCCCAGGTGCGTCTGTTGACCCAGGCCCAAGGGGGGGGGGGTGGTAGACGTCTTCCCTGCGTATCGCTGGTGCGATATGATATGTCTATCGAGCGAAGAATGGTCCGCGACCATAAATGGTTGAACGACGAGGATTTGGCATGCAATTCTAGCGACATGACAGAATACTCATTGCACCGATCGCTAGTGTTTATCTCTCGAATATCGACTGCCATGATGTCTGCTCCGAACAAGTGCTCATGGCGAACCGAACTGAGGGTCCTGGAAACTGGGAAGGCTGCTCCAACAATGGCCAGGTATGTTGATTCAGGCGTTGCTTCCCCCTAATTGCTTTGAATCCCCTTTGCCAGACTAACAGACTACCTCGTAATCAACTTTTCGGAATATATTATTAGAAAAAGCTCCCGTGGTGTATGGCATTCGTGCAAAAGTGTTCCTTTAATGAGAGTCCCCCTTACTCTGCCCTTTCGCGTATCCTGGGTACGATTCCCTGCTTGCTGTTGCGTCCGTTGTGCTTGCCTAGACAGATCATTCCAGGTGGCAATGTGTTCGAGTTTTCCCCTTTGGCTTTTAGATTCCTTTGTCACGACATTGCCCCTCGCTATTCAATACTCCAACATTACCGTGATACCCAGATACGGAACCAAAATATGCGTATAGAGACATAATGAACTTCGATTATTCCGAACTCCGAATAGGAAATGATATGTTCCGGATTCATTTCCCTAACCTTTAAAATAAGAACGAGCCTCCCAGCTTCTTGTCGAACTATTCCTATCCGAGATTCGTATTCTGTTCGTAGTTCTATTGATAATCAGCCTTATATAAGGATCGAATATCGTGAGTAGAAAATGAAAATGATGATGATTTTCCCATCGTCAGGTTGGTTTTCTATTGGCAATCGCCCATATTTATTCCATACTATCTCCGTGCAATGACTGTTCGTACCGAGTTGATCGACTTTGCTCGGATGTAGCATAGAAATATTGTTTACAACAGATCGTTGTGTCGGAAACGCGTGGAGGTTGTGTAAAGAGTTAGCCGCCGGCATTGAAACAACGGCCGAGGGGAACATGGAGGTAACAGCGGCTCATCCGCGAGGGACCATAAAACGGGCACTGCTGGAAATTCGGTGGATCCGAAAGTCGGGAAATATAATTGGGCAGACAACGAGCCGTCAGAATCACAGACTGAACGCGGTGTAATTTTATTCGCTACTGGGTGTAATTTTGCTCTGGATTGCAGGAAAGATGAAACCAAACACGCGGCATCGAGATATCTACGGTTATAGCGTAGAAATAAACGCTGAGTGGAAAAATGTCGCTGTTATATCGACCACCGAACACCGAACCAGGCATTAAGCAAAACAATCCGCCCCGTCAAATTCCATTCGTTTATAAATTTCGCCCCCTTATTATATCCCCCCGCATGATGTTCGTTGTAGACCTGATATTTCCGCACATGTAACCGCTCCGATTGTATTCAAACGCCCGATACTGAAAATGGACAAACAGCTTTCGCTTACTTGGCTCTTCGAAAAATTCCGGCGAACGTGCGCATTGGATGGACACCGATTGTTTCTTCCGTTATCGATATTTTCACGGGCAAATCTCTCCGGGTCTTGCCCGTTTCGAGTAATCACCCGTCGGATGTTTCCACCCTACTTCACCGCTCGATTTCGATGATATAGTTTCGTTTAGAAATCCGTCGTGGTTAACAGGTGGTATAAGGTGGCGAGCTCTATAATTTGGAGTTTGCCAAGAGCATGAAAAGTCAGCAACTGCATTTAAAAGTTCGAATGCGAGAGAAGAAAGCAGGATTTTGAAATACGTCGGAAGTCCAACCTGGAACGCAAGTATAGGGTCCGCGGATTTTGGGATCGTAACAAGTTTTCTAGATTGATGGCTAATGATTGATTAATAATTATATTTTTTTGTAAATCCGCGACTCGGGCAATTTAGCGAGGAGAATTGTAATTTGTTGTTATATTAAATTTGGCAATTTGTACATTTTTGTACAAATAATTTTTACAAAATATGATGAATCAATTTTCAATTTTTGTTGCGTATCTATGTCTCGATGTTTTTATCACCGATAAATCGAACAGCTGGCATCCAGCAATCGCAAAATTTTTTTCAAGTGTGCATATTAAACACATCTAAATACTTAACTTCAGGACCGTCGGCCAATTGAGCCCCTTGTACGAACACAATTTAAATATATTTCATTCCAACGACAGCCTTCGAATATCAAACCTTCATACATAAATTCGTATTTTTATTAATTAAGCTGATATCGGTATTTTATTCTAACGCATTGTCAAAGTAGTCATACATCTCCAGATAACACAGAAATATTCCCTTCTGCGTATATATTCCTTATCCGTTTGAATATATGCATTCTTCGTTATTCCTGTTAAAACATCGCATTACAAAAGAAACGCATTGACGCCAGGACTACCGATTTGTAACGAGTACCGAAACGTAATACACATTAATGCCGACAGTTGCATAATTACGACTACTTTTCGCATCCGGGAAAAGCAACAAGAAGCATGAGAGCTCTGAAACAAGTTCCTTTACTGTATTTTAAGGACAATATTTACCCTTTTCCTACCACAAGACACACACCGTGAGGTCATTTTACTCTCATTCCCTTATACCCTCTGTAACATCGGATATAATTGACGCGTCCCACACGTGCCTGCGCCGGGTATATACTCCAGAGGAAAAGGGAAATAAGAGGAAAGAGAACGGAGAAGAAAGGAAGTGAAGCCAAGCAAGCTCGGCTGCCACAACTATCGGAATGTCTCATTCTGTGGAAAGCACGGAGGGAGATAGAGGAAGAGAATGTCGAACGGGATGGATATCGAGGAGATTCAGAGTCGATGACGTTGCATGTTCTTTTGCTCGGTTTCTTCGGAAAATTCGACGCTTACCCGTGGAATTCCCCGGGGGGGGGGGGGGGGGGGGGGGGCCTCGCGCCGGGACACATGCCCCTCCGTGAATATCTCGCAGACCACGGAATCGGGTGTTCCATTGGAAATTCAGATCGTCAATTGTCCCTCTTTCTCCAATTTAAATGCATTAGCCCGACTTTCCATTTCCCAAAGACGAGCGCTCTGTTTCACAGTCAATACCGATATTACGTGTTCACCCCATTCATAGCAGCGAGTTCGCCATGTACCGGCGGTCCCATCTTCCTCATCCCTTGTTCGCCTTGAATTGACCGCAATGGAAACTCCGATTGCTTCTATGCGCCATTGAAAAAAACTGTGAAATGATACCACCGAGCGTCGATGAACTTTTGGGCCTTGAAACTCATCGAGACTGAATCGAAAAGGCGGTGGTTTCGATTAGGCTTAATGCCAAATGGAAGATATTCGGGAGTTTCCTGCTAGTTCTAGGCTGTACCGAGGGGAAAATGGCACACGCGATTTGGCACGCGAGTGGCAATTAACATGGCATTATGAATCATCGTGTTAATTACCCTCTGTGTCAAAATTAGTAAGCGTGATTCAGTTAATTAGATTTTGAAGCGGGCAAAAAGCTTCGTTTTCGCCCCTGTCTGGCGATATCGCAATAATTAAATCGGTGAACTAATCTGGCGGACATGCCTTTGACGCCACCTCGCCGAATTGTCCCACTCTTATGAATTAACGCGGTATAAATCCTCAAGCAGTTAGCTCGTTAAATGGAGAAGTACTCCATCCCTGTCAAACAACCGGTGCAAGGAAAGTGGAGAGGGCGAGGTAGGCTGGAGAATTGAGCTATAGAAAATAATCCGCCATTTTGAACGATTGTCACGCGATGCGGAAGAACGCCTCGGAACAGAGGCAGACATTTCCGGACTCTGTAGGAGTTTGCGAATCCTCTATATTCCCTGGAACCGTCAAGCCGTAGTCACAAGAATCACGGAGGACATCCGGACTAGCCTAGAAGTCTCGGGATTACTTCCGCATCCTCGAACTACGCCGCAAGTTCTCGGCTCTCGATCAAATCTTCGCACTCATCTCAAGTGCCTAGCCTTCCCCGGACTAGCCTAACCCGAGGCCCCACACGCGAGTCCCTGTGTACCCCGAGTCTTTGGAGACTGCATGATTACTATTACCAAACGAACACTCAAAACTTTCGGAATTTTCTACGATAGACACTACGAGGTATACGTCGCGATTGGTCAGGTCTTTGGACATCTGAGAAGATTCTAGACCGGTATAATTAATGATACATAGAGTATTATCAAACTGTATAAAATGCATATGTAATAATACATCGAATTAACATTAGAGCTACCACATTTTGTCTACACTAAAGTTCGACGTGCATATACAACATTAATCGAAAGAACGTAATTGAAAATGATGTGTGTAAATTACGGTGCTCCTATCGGAAGAAGAATCGACTTAGTTAAATGTAGCCGCCTGTATCCGATGGTTCCAAGTACAAAGAGTTCCAACCTAGTCATTTCGACACCGCTTGTATGTTCAGAGTCATATTCACAGCGTACCTACGATTTCTCTACAATTTCTCTTAGATATCACTGCTTGATTGTCTCTCGCACGAGCTGCAGCAACGACTCGCCGCGAAGTGATCCACCCTCGTTATGAAAATGGCACTCAGCGGCATCGGATCGCGGCAGTCATCCGGCGGCATTGTGCTCGAAGTCGTGACGTCAATCTTAGATCGTTGTCAGCGAAAGTGAGTGGAACAGTCCGTCGGCAACGGCCATCGCGACGCGCCAAGTCCTCTTTGTCTTCGCCGAAATAATGGTGGGTCGCGCCCCTTCCGATCGATTTACGACGGCAGTGAGATGTCAAATAACGATGCAATTTCGCGGCGACTGCAGCAGCTGAATCTCGCTGTGATGGCGTGACTGGACGTGGCCCGAAGGGAATAATAGTGAGGCGGCAAATCGGCGCAAAAATTACAGCGGCCGAGCAACGATGCGCTCGCTGCTGACGATTCGCGCGGATCGAGCGTGGACATTGCATATTTAATGTACTATAAATTACATATTATGCGTAGAACGCATCGCTCCGTGACGAATAATTATGCAACTGAAATCTTTGTTAAACGGGCTGCAGCGTGAATAAAGGAGATTCGTCTGTTGGTCGCGGTCGCGTGATGGGATTCTACATAATTCGTACGAGTTGTTATAACGATGTGAAAGGTTTCGAGTAAGAGGTAATTTGTTCAATGTTTTATATTATTATCCATATTTAATATTTGATTCTTCAAAATAAATTCATTAAACGCGTTATATTAGAGTAAGAGATTAAAACAACTCGCATTCTGCTGTATCTCGATTGCGATTATTTGCTATCGTCGTCGTAATTTTCCACAGAGTAATAATTCTAATGATTTGCACTTATCAGCAGTTGCCGCCATAGTTCATGGCATCAACGGTGTATCGCAAGCAGTTTGATTCCTCCGGTCACTCAATCATGTCGTAGGTCCGTATCGGCACCGTTGACTGGTTGTATACACAGAACTTCTTGCTGAGCATAGATACCGCGGATGTTTATTATATTCCGGAGTAGTAACATTATCTATTGTGCACTTTATTGACTATTTCAGAATAGGTTTTCTTGCACATCGCGTTTTTGAATAATGATAATAAATGTAGGGATAGTTAGTATATTGTCATGCAAAGTACTTGTAACATAAATAGGACAGTATTGTTAATTAGTTTATTATAGAGAAATATTGACATAAATATTTTAATACCGATCTGTTGGAATATATTGTACAGTAGAAGTCGAAGGGCATTCGACTTCGATACTGCGATATGTATAATCATCATAATTCCATTTTTCCTTTATCGTTAATGTCGAATTACTTAATTATTCGATTTCTATACCAAAGATTATAGTCAAATTAGAAACGTATTGATATTGAAGTCAACTTTCTTTCCTTCGAAATGCATTGAATATTATGTGGTAGGAAACGCTTCGTGACACAGACATTTTGAGGTCAAAACAATAATTTTGCACACTAATATTTTCGAAAATGTGCTTTGACGAAGAAATCGTCCGAGGTTGTTTTTACTGACTGTTAAATTGAGGTCAATAGAGTCAGTCACAGTCCATTAAAATCATTACATACAGTCTTTGCTTTCACTAATAAGTTATTTGTTCAGCATCAATATTTTCCTTCGATATCATATGTCAGGTATTTGGTCATTTATTCAATTAAAATCATTGTGGATTAGTCGAAGTTATGCAAGATAAAAGAACTTTCGCACCGTTACATAAATGGTATATATGTTAATCATGTCTTTAGGAGAGGATTTTCTGGATTTACCCCTCCCATGTTCATTGCCAGTATCTCACTCACGTGCCCCGTATCAAATTGGGTGCGTGATGGGAAATGGTATGATGACCATAGTTCATATGCTAATAATCTTTCCGGCAGCTGACTATTAGTTAGTGCATCGTGTACGACGTATTTTCGACATGTTTGTCCGATTAGGATATGGAATCATCCATTAAATACGGTAGATTATGCATCGTATATATGCGGTAATGATACCAATCTTCGCACCTGTTCGGTTACGAATTTCATTTCTCGGGATGATAAAATCTCGATTTACGCAAATGTCTCTATCCGTCGTCAGCCGATTTGAGTGAACAGTGCGTAAAATTTAGAGAACGAACGTACTGTATCGCTCCTGTGAGTCGGCGGTGTCTCGGGGCTCTTCCCGAGGCTGGGGGCTTGTTTGAGTGACTGATTTTGCCATTTTCAAATATAGGGCTAAGTAGGAAGGTGAGTACATTCTGGTACGTGAGTTAATTATAAATAGGTAGGGCCTGGCATGTTGCCAGTGTCTTTGGGCTGATAGGAATATTTTCGCTTGTCGAATCTGTATCTGGAAATATAATTTGAGTAGTAGACGGACACGATGGCACATTTGGGATTACCCATGCGTGAATGGCATCACATATCGATTCCTTAAAGTTTGAATACATTTTGGCAGGCATCGCTGTCGCGGTCGCGAAGATAGGCCCCGAATCGGAACGTCTACAGTTCGAGGTTTTGCACATGTGCGGTACAGCGATCGCTGTTATCGTTGCTCGTCTTTGTGCAATCCGATCGGTTCCGCGATTTATACTTCTTGTTACTTCTTGTTCCTTGGTTTGCGTTTCGATATCCTCGTGCCTAGATATAAGATTCAGCTGTCATGACGCCCGAAGAGAGAAGCAGTGGCTGGCTGACAAACTGTCACGAAGTAATGGTAGTAGTGGTTGTAGTATTTTGTTTACTGGCTATGTACACCAGTATGTCAACCTGATATGGGTAAATTGCTGTTTTTGCATGTAGCGTTACGAACAATTAATCACTGTTTGAATTAATGTTGGGAAAGGGACTACAATTTGCGATTTTTGTTATAGTTGTGAATGAGACGATGATTCCGGGAGTTTATTATGAGCTGCGAAGGAGATAGCCATCGCGAAATAATTAGAGCTTTAATCAAATGAGTTCGGTTTGAATAAGAGTTACGGTGGAGTAACGATCGCGTTTGATTTAGCCTTGCGAATTATATGATCGCGATTGCTTTTGATACCCCTGTGTATGAATTATCGGATAATAATAAATTCATAGAATTTTAATTAGCTTTGTTGCTTGATTATACAGTTGCGACTTTAACAAACGGGAGATTTTTAAAGTATCTTCTCGTACATATAGGGTTAACAATTTTTATTAAATTCGTTTCAGGAATTAACGTTGCGTTCAACTTGATCGCGAATTTTTTTATTACCACCATTTAATGTTAGCGTTGCGTTGAAGTATGATCGCGTTTTCCAAGTAGTGTTGCGAATACGTAACACCCAAAATTCTTCAACCCGGCTGTGGAACGAAACCTCTTTCTGAGCCACATATCAGCAGCCTGAACATGAGTGCCCATTCTTCGCTATTAGTGTCGCGTAATTTTCCCATTTGAGGGCATGAAGTAGTATTTATTAGTGTTGCGTGATTAATATATTTTCATATGGTTATTTACGCGAGTTTTCTGTTTCGATTCTCTTTTTTTTTTTTTTTTTTTGGATATATATATTTTTTGAGTAATACCTTGAAAATAGAACATTCATTTTTATTCCAAATGTTATGAAGCACTCTTTGCCATTGATTAGGTGAATATTCTATGTTACAGATTTAACAAATTAGCTTTCGAAACTTCGAATATTTCACTCACTCTTTGATCACGGGTTTATTGATGAAAATTTTAATTTCGGTGGCCCTTCTTACTGCCATCGCGTTTTGTTTTTCAGGGCCCTCTGTTCCCGAAATGTTTGACAATGAAAACACTGCTATTAATATATGTGATTATTTACAATAATGCCTTTTTTCATAAATTATAAGACTTTTTCCAATCATGATTGCAAAATAATGACATATTCTGGCCTATACATTCACTTGAGATGACAGTCAACATTCATATTTTATAGTCAGAAGTACAGAGTCTGTTTATTATTAAATTAATTTTTTACCGATGCAACTTCAGTTTTATGTCGGTCAATACAAGAATGTCCGAAGTTACATTGCATCGGTTAAAATTCATTCGCGACACTAGTTTTATTTTCAATAAAAGTCTTGCAAGTAAAATGATACGTCTTTGCAAATCAAATCTTCGTACAAGTAACATTTCTTTTTATTTCCGGATAAATAGCTGTCTCTTACTTGCTATGTTTCTCATCTTTGTAAAATAATTACAGTAAAGTGTGGTCATTTTAGTTTCAAGTCACTCAAATTTTTGTTGCAATATCGTTAATGTTGCTTTTAAATGTAACTTGTTCTCTTTCTGCTTCCAATATAAGAATTTTTCTTTCTTCATCTAATCCAGTGCACAATTCTGCTTCAGATATGCAATGCACGTATCGCTATATTTGACAGAATTTCGAATATTCGAAATTATGCAAGTACATCAGAGGCCCAGAAGCGGAATAATACACACGAAGGCAAATAGATTGAATGGTAGTGGTGTGTGAGTCTCATTTATTTATTTACAATCATATCATATTCATTGCTGTATATAATTACGTCTCGTATAATTTTACTATCTATTCTGCAGTTTCATATGATTCAGGATGCATTTTGAGACCTACGGAGACGACGAGAAGAGATGCAAATCTCACAAACCTCACATCCTTCCCTTTCCCCTTGTTTGATTATGATTTTTGTATAGATACGGTTCCGAATGCAGTGTATAATTATTTATGTGGGTAGTGTGAATAATGCTATATTCCTAACAGGTAGGTCATACCCCCCTCCCGTCCTGCGTATATAAACATATATTATCATATAAAGGAGATAATAACATTTCTTATATAGGTAGGGATTACAAAATTTGCATCAGTACTCTTATGGCTCATTCACGGCTGGCAGTCTCATAATATTTCCTTGTTTCTTCTTCATTTTAATTCGATTTTTATGTAGGTGGGATCAAGCTTTTAGAATTTGATAGGTAGAGCGGACTAGTTATTTAATTAGGTAGCAAATGTTATTAGTCATAATTTGTTTCAGGTGTTCTTATGGATCTGCGATGGATCGCAGGCACATAGTATACTCTTTTTTTTCGTTGCTACAATTAGATTTCTACATAGGTACGATTGACGTTTTAGATAGCTGATAGGTAAAGCGAATTAGATTTTTAGATATGTAAGGAATATTTTAATTATAACGAGATTTACGTTCAAGTAATATATATGAACGAGAATATTCTAGTGTTTGAGTGAGGAGTTTGATTGAAAGCAGGGATGTACACATCAATGCTATGTACATTAGTATTTAAGTAATATAACATTTTTATCCAAGCAGTATTGAGGTTAATATTCACAATGGTAATTATGCATACTAGCAATCAAGTTCATATATAGTTCAGGTTTTGTAGTATTACGAATTATAGCATGAAGTTTGGAATTGAATTAAAATCATAACGAGACATTTAATTTCACTTGGCGTAGGATTATATCTTTTTTTATTTTTCATTATCAATTGCTCTACACTTTCATACCCCAAAAAGGTAAGCACATACTTCAGGAACGAAATGTGATCCACTTACTTGTTTGAGCTTATTAGTTTCATAACATCTTATACAAATGAAAATGAAGAATATTGATTCAGGAATGAAGTAATGTCTCTCGGAGTTATGTACCTAGTTAAATGATTAATATAATTCTAGGTATGGCGAAGTGTGCCTTTTACTTTCTGGTTTATCTTTCAGCGCCGAGTTTTTGCATTCATTTTTGCCGATCCTTTGTAAAGCGGTCAAAGATTGAACATAGTAATGATGCATCGAATGGACAGTTTTTTTAAATTTTAATAAATTACCATGCGGATGGAGTTCGGATGGGACGTGCATAGCGTGGGCCTGCATTCGCAGCACCTCCACGTTGTGGGACGTAGGCCATTGGCATTATTTCACATATCATTTCTAATCGTATCGCTATTGTTATGTCACACGTAACCAATAGCTATGACACAATTACGAATGATATAGCATGTGATCCGAGTTAATAGGGTGCGATCATAAGGCTGTTAATTCTCGCTATATTTGGGAGAATAGATTGACATGTGTCTTCTTGTAATTTAGGTTGTTCAGACATTAAAAATAATATGCATAAGTATATTTGAAACAATTTGAATATCGTTATTGCCTTACAAACTGGCTTGGGTAAGTAATTCGACAATTCGAAATTTACGGTACTCGGCATATTCCGTTTGTTTTCTAGTTTGTATTCCTATTCTATATCGAATTTGTAATACTAGGAGAGACTTTTCTTGCGTCATAGAAAATAATCAGTCAATGCTACGTTTATCCTGCAATTCATTATATTGTATTATTTGATATATTTACAAAATTAAATATACGACGATTATGAACTCCATCGTTAAGCATACTTAATAGAAAGTTTATGAATGTACTAATAAAAATGTACGAAACAAGTATATTAAACGTATAATATATATGTATGTAAATTAATTAATTCGTAACATTTGTTAAGTATGAGAATTTGAACTTATTTTACGACGGTTGATGGGTATGGGAAATGTGGGGTCCTTCTGATGAATAGCACTTATTTCCACTATTCCCTTTTTTTTAACTTTAGAGAGTTGTTTTAAATCTATGTAAGTTACAATAAATATAATGTGTCAGTTACAGTCTATATTGCTATTCTACATGACAGGGAGCATGTACTTCTGAATAAACTGTTTAATAATTATTGTGAACAGTTCTAGAGCCTTTGAAATATCGGTTAAGCTCGCGGCGTTCAGGTTTAGGCCCCCCCTTCCCGCCACGCGGTTAACCACGGTTCCGGGTAGACACACACGGCATGTCCACGTTAGTCTATCCTCGGACCTCGCGGCGCGAACATCCAGACTTAAATTTCTCAAATTAACACAGTTAATTATATTTCGTTTCTAATTACTTCATTCAATTTGTTTCTCTACGTTCCCCCTTCAACTACTTGCCTAATTTATACAGCTACAATGATTCTTTAATGATTTCTATATTACAATTATTCCGTTTTCACTTCTAAATATTTATTCAACTAAATTATTTATTTCTCGATTTTTGCAATTTTTAAAATTTACTTATTTATTATTCGCTTTTCACAACATTTTAAATATTTCATTTACTACTGACATATAATTATCGTTTAAATCAATTTGTTTCCTATTCGTTTCTAACAATTTGTTAAATATTTTATTTATTTATTAATAATTATATGAATTCATTTACATAATATTCGCTTTTAACACTTTCTTAAATTTATATATTCTTTATTCGCAATTAACTATTTGGTAATTATTCTATTTATTAATCACATTTAATAATTTAAAAAAATTTTTTTTTTTATTATCCACTTTAAACAATTTTTAAATTATTTGATCTTTTAATCACATATAATAATATTTTCAATTTAATTATTTATGCTTATCACATCTGATTTAATTTTACTTATTTATTTGTTTTTAATGTTACAATCATTATTTTAATAATTCATTCCATTTTTAATTGTGATTACATTTTTACTACCTGAATAAGTAGTTTACGTCTAATGCCTTTAATTTCCCTCGGGCTAGTGGACATCAAGTATTTTTCTAACTGTTATGTTAAATTGTAATCATACCATTACTAAATCGTACACGTTCGCAGGATTGTAAGCGCAATTTTTTTACTAGGTACCGGTTGATGTAAGTAGGGTCGCGATATCGCGAGTGTGCTGTGAAAGTGTTGGAAAAGATGAAAAGATGCCAAGAGGAGGACCGCTTGACGCCCACGCAAGGACCAACTCAGAGCTGCTTTGATACGAAGAAGAGGTCAACGATCGGTAAGTTGCATGTTTACGATTGCTCTGGTTACACATCATATCGTGGGACGAATGGTCCGAAACAGCACGGTTTGTACTGCGTATATCCTATGTCTTTCGTAATTTGCATAGTGTCTAGTAGTGCTAATTTGCTAGTGTACACTAGCACTCATGACATACATATATACATATATTACTGTGATTTATTCATTGCATCAGATTTGGACTTTCTTGTTCATCGCGAATTAGAGCCTATGTTGAAAATGTTTCGATCCCTATTTTTGTCACTATGCATCCTACGATGCTTCATTACTCCGAAACTCGATATATCGCGTTCAGGAATTAGAACATTATCGGCATCTGATATAACATTAAATAAATACAGTCACGAAAAATACAATACTATTCTTACGAGACATAAAGCGCCATAAGAGGCAGTTCCCGTGATGTATTGTAAAATTCATATCTTATTTCATATGACGGTAAAAGGCAGTTCGGGCCCATTTTTCAACTAGTTTTGCGACAGTTTAAGCGCCATAGGAGGTATATGGCAAGTCTTATTGTGAAAGCTAGATATTATAACATGTCGCAATAATAAAGGACAGCTCGGCTGCTTTTTGCTCTATTTTTACGACACATTAACCGCAGAAGGAGACAGCTCGCTTATCGTATTGAAAAAGTTATATATTCTTAAATATCAAAAATGTAACAGTTTGCCATTGTATCATTTATATGTCCTACATATTATAATTCATATTTTGTAAATTATATTGAAATTAAATTTCTGATTTATATTCTATTATGTATTCTACTACGTTTTGTATCATGTTTTGTTTTATAGTTTTCTATTTTCTTTAGGTTCGGGTCTCGTTTGCGTTGACACCTCCACGTGGTGAGACCTGGTAATTGGCATCCTTTGACAAAGATGTTTTTTCAATATTTCTTGAAATAGATTTGATTTTGTAAATTTGGGGTTAATGTAATGAGCTCCTTTTTGACAAGCGATGCCAAGCTATGAGCTGCACAGTACTCGCCATCCAGTCCAACCTCTAGCAGGCTACCGTCTTCAGAGGCTAGGCCGGAATTACGAATGCCACGTAAATCCTCCCCCCCCCCCCCCACACACACACACTCACGGGGCAACATAGGACATGGTGGTTCATTGTTGGACATGGAGAGCTATGGTACGACCCAGAGGGACATTATTGTTGTTTGACTAATTATTCTGTGGTTTGCTAACGCAGTTATGGCGATAATATAGAAAAATAATAAGCAGTCTGTTCTACCAATTGATACAAATCAAGGTAAGAGATAAGGTTAGGTTTCATTTCATTTCATTTCATTTCATTTCGTAGAACAGATTTAACTGTAATTTGAATTGATATCAATTATTACATTGTATCTGTACCTTAACGAGCTAGTCGTGATAAGCATCAGAAATAACCTATCATGAGATTTACATACAGATATTTGATAACACCTTGTCGATGTATCTCCTTGAAAACTCACTACTTGAAATTCACGTGGAATTGCGGAAAACACGGAAATAAGCATGACGATATCATATCTCGCAGAAATCGTTTAAACACAGTTCAAACAATGTGATCGAATGCAAATAGCGAATTTGGTCTCGGTAAATCGTCTGGTTTTCCATGATAAAGCAAGGCGAAACGCGAGACGAAAGGAGCCCGCGTTCATCGCGAAAATGGTAAGCCTCGTCGCACTAAGCGTTATAGAGTCGGAGGAACTTCAGTCGCCCTTGATCCCGCAGACTGCAGCCAGAATGAATTGCACCTGGTTTAATGGTTTCTCTAGTAACTTATACGCACGCTGCAGTGACTTTACGAGGCGGCGGCAGAGGTTCTTCTAAACGCGCCATGCCTGACTGCTTCCGCTTCATTCTTCATTTTCTCGCAATTAATTGGATCTCGCTTTCTAAAGCATTCAGCCGCGGAAATCACCGCTGAAGTGAGAGCCGGTTCGAATGGACAAATGGGTTATCAGCGGGACAAAGAGTGTCGATGAAAAACGGACTGGATGGAAAGTGATGCGTGTCAGGGATTGTTACTCTTCCGTTGACTTGGCTCAGCGTTTGTTGCATAGGCTGCAGAGCACGTTCAATAACAATGATTGACCAGAGCCTTATTACGATGTTTAGGTGTTATGAATATTCTCATGGTAAACTGTCGAAACTCGAATATGTGATTGTCGATTGACCTACTTCGTATCGCGCAATTCTCGCTATCACCGTCTCTTTGTGCTGCGGTGTGCTGATCGGGATAAATCATTCCATTACAGATACAACGAGCAGACACGAAAACTTTTTCACTTTAATACTTCGTGTCTGAATTCCGGTGTCAACGGTAATAATACATGTTCCGTCAGTACAAATGTATTACGCTCCTTTTCAATAACGTTGACAATTTGTCTCCGAGGATACAGAATTATTTACCACAAAATTGTATTCGGCGTTCTCACATCGGCGTGGACGCGACGAAAATGTTTAAATTATTTGTGTAAGTATTAAAAATTCCATAGTTTGCTTTTACCCGGTGGATGAAGTTCTATTTTTAAAGAAATTGGTAACGATTGTGTCTCAACTCATTTGCATATTCATTGTATTATAAACTATGATCAAGAATATTTCGACATCGCCCGAAATTTTTGTAATGGAAAGATTGATACGGGCCATCATTTAATTACGCGTGTGCTGTTTTAGACGCTTCATAGTAGAATATTAATAGCCAGTCCTTGGATTTACATTTTATCCCGTGCCACTTTCCGTCCCGTTTCGCAATTTCCCAAGGGTTTCATCCTCATCTGGTATTCTTGAATCGATTATAAGAAAAAATCTATGTAATCTGCATCGTGCCGATCTTTGATAGCGAGAATATTATGACTATAGCGAAACAAAGACGTACTTTACTTCGCGCCTCGTAATTTGCAGAAATGAAACCTGGCAGCATAATAACTGCGGCGCCTAAAAATCCTAAAATCCTTCTCGTCGCTCTTTTCAATCGGTGGAATGGCCGCCAGGTGATTTAACGATAGAACATTCGCCAACGGCGTGGCAGCATCACAAGGTTGAGTGAGGCTTCTTCGCAATATCCTGATGTCCAGCCCCGGCTGGACACTTGTGAGTCTGACGCAGCTCTTCTTGCTGGCCATCAGGTCCTCCGCCCAGAATGGGGCTCCGAACAGAGCCATGGAGCTCCGTATAGAGCCATGCAGTAGATCACCCCAGCGTGAAAGCGTCGCATTCTCGCGACCAGTCTCCCGGTGTTCGGCAGCAGTTATCCTAGCGCCGCGGTCACTTTCTCCAATCTTCGTGCCAGCGCCCCGATGAGCTGTTCCAAGCGCCACCCATTGTTCACCGTGAGGCCCATGTATCTGATTCGTCCGCTAACCACGACCGGGCATCCTCCACACGGACCACTTCCTGGGGTGGTCCTCTGCGAGTTCCGGCCTGGAACCACATTGCATCTGTCTTCCACAGCGAGATACTATGTCCCAGATGACATACCCTCTTCGCAACGCAGGCCACTCCCAGCTCATCCAGCCCCGCCGTCCTCTCCAACTTCTTTCCACCAGTTGTTACCAGCCTGTCATTGGCGTAGCATGTAATACCGTCGCCGGACGGGAGCAAGCCACTCAGCACCACGTCGTACGCCATTTTCTACAGAATATTCCCGAGAACCGACCCTTGCGGGACACCGCAGCGCACAAACCTCACGGCGCAGCCGTACAGCCGCTAGTTCTCGATACTACTCCCAGACAAGTTGTCCAGGATCACCGACGTCAAGTGCGCCGGCACATTGTGATGCTCTAACGGCGCACCGATGTCGGTCCACTGCAGGGCATTGAAGGGGATGGCGATGTCCGGGC
>NW_027471778.1:0-20468 GCF_051020765.1 Lasioglossum baleicum | reverse complement strand
AACGAAGGCGCAAACTTCCCCGAACCACACCCACAGTATCGAGAGTATAACTTTTTTTCAGATATACAAATTAATACACATTTAGTGGTGGACACCTTAAGATGCTAGCACCCTAATGTGCTAGATAATTGAATGCCTAACCGTACGAGGTCGTTACCACCTCCTTTAAGAGTCGATCGCCTAAGCTAACAACTTCAAATATCAAGTGATTCTGAGAGTCATACTAGGTATTCGGAGAGTTCATCCTTTATACACTACTGGTAATGGACACTTTAGTTCACGGTTAGAATATTAAAGTACAAAGCCAAACATTTGTAGAACGTTACATATATATTTCAAAAGATTTGTAGAAAACGTTACCCTCCGAGAACTTAACCCGATGTATGTAGACTATTACTTCCTACTACGAGATTCAAATTGGTATACATTGCAGAGAAGGGCACCTTAATACCATGTATGAACGAGATGATCGCGGGTGAAAACGTTCGAGAACTTTACCACATTCGTCGTGAAATCTCGCATATAACACAATAGCTTCACCTATCCTGCGATTCCTAGAGTCAAACCGGATATTCCGGGAGAAAGTCCGCTGAAGAGTTCTGGCAATACACACTTTTATTCGCGGTTTGAATATTACAGTAGAGCTTGAGACGGTTTGAGAGCGTACCAATTGGTATGAGGTCAAACGATGTACCGAAGGCCTTAGCTTCCGCGAAACCTACCTGCCGCATTCAGGGAATAAGTCCGTGTTCAGAGTAGGAAATTAGTATTGATTTCAGTCACGGGCACCTCAATTTCATGAATGAATTAGATGGTCCTGAGGCAAACTCTTCCAGAACGTTATCATCTTCTCGGTGCTAGTCGCAGAGCTAAGTCCATAGCTTCACCTATCCTGTGACTCCGAGAGTCAATCCTGGAACTGCAGGATGATATCAGCTGTACGATATTGGCATTAAAAACCCTATTTCCCGGTGTAAATACTAAAGCATAGTGTAACACACATATGCAATATCACTTATTGGTATAGAGTCTAACATTTTACCGAATACTTTAACTTCCGTGGAGCCTAACCCGCTGTAGGAAGTGTTTCGATCAGTGGGAAAGGAATTAAATTGTTAGATATTATGCCAGACGAACACCTCATTTTCATGTATGAATTGCAAAATCTAGTGTCTAAAAGTTCGAGTATGATGCTACATTTTTCCTTGTTGCACAGCCCAGCCAATAACATAACCTATCCTGCGACCCCCAAATTTAAACCAGGTATCCCTGGGGTAAATCCGCTGGACTGAATTGGCAATATCCATCATAATTCACGGTGTGAATATTATAGTAGAGCGACATACTGTTTCAGCTCGTTTCCAATTGGTATAAAGTCAAACGTTACACTGAAGACCCTACTCTCCAATGCCTAGGCCGCTGTATCGAGAGTATGAGTACGTGCTCAAGGAAACAAATTAGAATATATTTGAGTAACGGGCACCTTAATTGCATGCGTGAATAAGAAGATCGTGGGTCAAACCGATCGAGAACGTTACCACCTTCTGTGAGACACGAACGGCTAAGTCAACACCTTCACCTACAGTCGTGGTTCCGAGAGTCAAGCCTGCAATTCCAGGAGTAAGTTCGCTGAACAGTATTGGAAATGGGCACGCTAATCAACTGTTTGAATATTAAGGATGGGAGTCAAACCGTCGGAGAACATTACTAATTCGTATAGAATCATTCCTTCCTTGAATACCTTACCTTCCGTAGGCCAATCCTGCTGGATCGAGTGTCCTGCCTAATGTTAACAGAAATAGATTAGTTGACATTTTTGGGGACCGACACCACATGTTTATGTATGAATATCGAAATGGAGAGTCAAACCGTAACGAGAACGATCCCACCTTTTTTGAGGGTCGAAAGGCTAGGTCAGTAGCTTCACGTATCCTGACCTTCCGATAGTCAAACCAGATATCCCGGAAGTCAATCCGCTGTACACTATTGGCATTGGACATCTTACTTCGCGTTTAGAATATTGAGGTGGGGCGTGAATCCGTTTGAGAAAGTTACAAGATGGAATAAAGTCAAACGTATTACCAAAAACCTTACCTTCCGAGAACCCAACCCGCTGCAGCTACAGTGTGCCTTAGTTTTCACGTTTTCAAATTAGTAGAAATTTTTGCAGACGGACACGTTATTATTATGCATATATAGGAGCATCGAGGGCAAACCGTACGAGAACCTTACCAACTTCTGTGAGATACGGACGGCTATGTCAGTAGTCTCACCTATCCAGCGATTCGGAGTATCAAACCAGGTTTTGCTGGAGTAAGTCCGATGATCATTATTGCCAATAGACAACTTAATTGACGGTTTGAGTAAAAAAGTAAAACTTCAAGCTGATTGAGAGCATTGCCATTTGGTATAAAGTCAAACGCATTACTGAATGCCTTACCATCCGAGAAGCTAACCCGCAGTATCGAGAGTATAACTTCGTGTTCAGAGATAGAAAGTAGTATTCATTCCAGTGATGGGCATGTTAACTTCATGTATGATCTAGAAAATCGATAGTCACACCGAAGGAGAAAGCTAACACATTCTGTGAGAAACTCTACGGCTATGTCAATTGCATGGCGCATCCTGTTATGCGGAGAGGCAAACCAGGTATTCCGGGAGAAAGACCGCTGAAGAGTGCTGGCAATAGACACATTCATTTACAGTTCGAATATTAAAGTAGAGCGTCAATCCGTTTGTGAACGATACCAATTTTTATACAGTCCATCGTTTTACCGAAAACCATCCCCTGCGAACAAACCATTTGAGAAAGTTATCAACTTGTATCGAGCCAAACTGTTACCGGAAGCCGTACCTACGGTAAATCAGCCGCGCTGTATCGACAGTATAACGCCGTGTACAGTGGGACGAATTAGTATACGTGTTAGCGACGGGCACATTAATTTCATGTATGAATTAGAAAATCGAGGGCTCTACCGTTCGAGATCGTTAACACCTTTTTTAAGATTCGAACTGCTACGTCAATAGCTTCACCTGTCCCATGATTCCAAGAGTCAAACGAAGTATTCCGCGAATAAATCCGCCGAAAGGTTTTGCAACATATACCTTAATTTGCGGTATGAATATTAAAGTAAGGAATCAAAGCGTCGAAGAAGTTTACCTATTCGTATAAAGTCCGTATTCTTACAGAATACCGTATCTTAAGCGAACATAAGCCGCTGTAGCCAGTGCGATACTTATTGTTCACGGAAACAAATTAGTAGTAATTCTTGCTGTCCTTCAGCACATTTTCATGTACAAATATCAAAATCGAGAGTCAAACCGTTAGAGAAAAGTACCACCTCCTTTGGGAGTCGAAATGCTAAGGCAATATTTCACCTATGCTGTGATCCCGAAAGTCAAACCAGGTATTCTGGGAGTACATCCGCTGTAAAGTAATAGCGTTATGCGCCATACTTCCAGGTATAAATATTAATGTGCAGAGAAAACCGTTGTATAACATAACGAATTGGCATAGAATAAAACTTTTTACCGCAGGACTTACCTTCCGAGATCCCATCCCGTCTTAGCGATTGGCTTGCTCAGTGTTCACCGGAACAAATTAGTAGACATTTTGGAACACGGACACCTTATTTGCATGGCTGAAAAGGAGGATCGAGGGGCAAACGGTGCGAGAACATTTCCACCTTCTTCTATAGTCCATCTGCTAAATCTGTAGATACTCATTTCATGTCATTCCGAGAGTCAGGTTACGTACTCCGGGAGTGAATCCACAGAACCATATTACCAATATCCGCGATAATTCCCGGAACAAATATTAAAGTAGATTGTCAAATTTTTGTTGAACGTTACATATTGTAATAGCGTCAAACTTTTAATCCATGACCTTACCCTCCGATACCCTTACCTGCTGTATCAATTGTCTAAATTCGTGTTATAGCAAACAACCTGTTATTCCTTTCAGTGACGGGCACCATCTTGTCATGTATGAATAAGATCGATATGCATGCTGCTCCAGAAGTTTACAAATTTCTGTTAGATTCGCACAGCTAAGTCAATGGTTTCACCAATCCTGTGATTCCGAGCTTGGAACACGGTAATCCGGGAGTGAATCCGCTGCACAGTATAGGAAATAGACACCTTAAATTAAGTTATGAATATTAAAGTAGGTAGTAAAATCATTGGAAAACGTAACTAGATAGTATAAAGTCAAAGATTTTACCGGATACATTGCCATCCAAGAACCTAATCCGCTGGGGCAAGTGTCATCGCCAGTGCTCGCGGAAACAAACTAGTAGACATTTTAGTAGACGGACACCTCTTTTCATGTATGAATAGAATAATAGGGAGTCAATCCGTTCAAGAACGTTCCCACCTTCTTTAGGAGCACAACGGCTAAGTATATAGCTGCACCTATCCTGTGATTGCGATCGTCGTAAAAGGTTTTCCGGGAGTAAATCCGCTGAACAGTATTCGCATTAGACACCCCAATACACGCGTTGAATAATGAAGTGGAGCCACTATCTGTTTGAGTACGATGCCATGTGGTATAACGCTACACGCTTTACAGAAGACCTTACCCTCTCAAAATCAAACGCGCTGTATCGAGCGTATAACATTGTGTTCAGTGGAACGAATTAGTGTACGTTTTAGCGACGGGCACATCAATTGCATGTATGAATTCGATGAGCGAGGGCCAAACCGTTCAGTCTCATCTGCACCTTCTGTTGGAGACGAATAGCTAAGCCAATACCTTCGTATATCCCGAGATTCCGAGAGTCAACACGGCAAAGCCGAGAGCAAGTCCGCTGAACAGTATTGGAAATAGATGCCATAATAAGCGGTGTGAATATAAAATTAGCCAGTCATTCCGTTGTAGAGCGATACCTATTGGTATAGAGTCAAACAATTCACCGATAGTACAACATTCCGAGACGGTAACCCGCAGAACCGAGAGCATAACGTCGTGTTCTGAGGAAGAATCATGTAAACATTTCTGTGACGGCCTCCATTACTTCACTATGAATAAGAAGATCGAGGGTCTGGACGCTTATGAAAGTTGTTACCTTCGGTGAAAGACGATCGGCTGAGTCAATAGATTCATACATCCTGTGATTCCTAGAGTCATGCCATGTACTCCGAGAGTAAATACTCTGGACATTATTGGCAATAGACACCTTAATTCACGGTATGAATATTAAAGCAGACCGTCATACTGTCGTAGGACGTTACATATCGATATAGAGTCAAACTTTCTACCGAATGTATTACCCTCATTGAACCTGACCCGCTGCGTAGAGATCATAACTGCGTGTGGAGAAAAGAAAATTTGTACACATTATAGAGACGGGCACGTTAACCTTACGTATGAATTCGAAGGTCGAGGGCCAAACCGTTCTAGAACATTACCTCCGTCCTTGAGAGTCCAAGGGCTAAGTCAATATCTACACATATCCTGTGATTCGGAGATTCAAAACTGGTAATCCGAGAGTAAATCCACTGAAGGGTATTGGAAATAGAAACCTTACTCCTCGGGTTGAATATTAAAATAGAGTCTCATCCCATTTGAAAACGTTACCAGTTGCAGTAAAGTCAACAAACTTTTACGGACAGCCTTACCGCCCGCGAACATAGCCCGCCGTATAGAGAGTATCAATTCGTGATCTGTGAAACACATTAATATACATTTCAGCATGGGCGCCGTAAATTCATGTATGAGTCAGAAGATCGAGTAACAAGGCGTACGAGAACATTGCCACCTTCTGCGAGAGACGAACGGCTAAGTCAATAGCTTCACATATCCAGTGATACGGAGCATCAGACCAGGTATTCCGGAAGTCAATCCGTTGTACGGTATTGGCAAATGACACCTTAATTAACGGTTTGAATATTAATGTATACTGTCAAACCGATGGAAGACATTACCTTTTCGCATAGAGTCAAACTTTTTACCGAAGGCCTTACCTTCCCAGAAAACCAAATTTCTGTTGGGAGAGATGTGCTTCGAGTTCATGCGAAAATATAAGTAGACATTTTAGAGACCTTAATTACAAGCATGAATTAAAAGATCGAGAGTCAAATCGCTCGAGAACGTTACCACCATCTGTGAGTGGCGAAGGGCTGAGTCAACAGCTTCACCCATCCAGCGATTCCGAGCGTAGAACCAGGCAATCCAGGAGTTAGTCCAATGAAAAGTAATGGCAATGGACACATTAATTCGAGGTTTGAATATTACACTGGAGCGTCAAGCCGATTGAGAACGTTACAAATTCGTATAAAGCCAAACATCCTACCGAAGACCTTACCCGCCGAGAACCTAACCCGCTGTATCGAGAGTATAACTTCGTGTTTCGGGAAACAAATTGGCATTCATTTTAGTTACGGGCAGCTGAATTTCAAGTATGAATTAGAATATTGGGGGTCTAATCGTTCCAGATCGATCCCACCTTCCTAGAGATTCAAATGGTTAAGTCAATACCTTCACGTATCCTGTGATTCCGAGCGTCAAACCAGGTACCGCCGGAGCAAACTCCGCTGCGCGGAATTGGCCAATGGAGACTTCAATTCACAGTATGAGTATTAATGTAGGAGTGAAACTGACGGTGAGCATAACACATGCCCATAAAGTCATTTCTTTCACCGAAGACCATTCCTTCCGAGAACCTATCCCGCTGTAACGATTGTCCTGCTTACTGTTGACGGAAACATATTAGTAGGCATCTTAGAGGGCGAATACCACATGTTTGTGTCTAAATATCAACATCGAAATTCATAGAGTTGCTGAACGATACCACCTTTTGTGGGAGACGAACGGCTAAGTCCATAGCTTGACCTATTCCAATATTCTATGGGTCAATCCATGTATTCCTGGAGTAAATGCTACTAATTTGCTTCCTTGAACACTGAGCAAGACACATGCTGCAGCGGGTTGGGCTTCTCGGAACGTATGGCCTTCTGTAAAAATTTTGACGCCATACGAATAGGTAACGTTCTACAAAGATTTGACATGCGACTTTAATATTCGAACCGTGAATTAATATGTCTATTGCTAATACTTTTTCAGCGGATTTAATCCCGGAGTGCCTGGTTTGACTGTCGGAATCTCTGGATAGGTGATGCTATTCACTTATCCGTTCATCTCTCACCGAAGATGGGAACGATATCGCACGTCAGGACCCCCGGCATTCTAGTTCATACATTAAGTGAAGGGTCCCGTCACTGAAATGAATACTAATTTCTTTCTGTGAACACGAACTCCTTCTCTCGATGAAACCGGTAGGGCTTGAGGACGGTAAGGTCTTTATATCAATTGGTATCGCTCTCAAACGATTTACCGCTACACATTAATATTCAAACCGTGAATTAAGGTGTCTATTGCCCAAGATGATCAGCGTACCTACTCCGTGAGCACCTGGTTTGATTCTCTGAATCACAGAACAGGTGAAGTCATTGACTTAGCCCTTCGACTCTCAAATATGTTGGTAATGTTCTCGAACGGTTTGACTATCGCTCTTCGTATTTATATATGAAATTAGGTTACCCGTCAAAACAAAGAATACTAATTTGCTTCTTGAAGTATGAAGTTATAATCTCGATACAGAAGGTTCGGTTCTCGGACGGTAGGTGTTTCGGTAAGAGGATTGACCATATTAGAATTGGTAATGTGCACCGACTGCTGGACACTCTACCTTAGTATTCATACCGTGATAAAGCGTGTCTAATGCCAATAATGCAGAGCGGGTTTAGCCGCGGATTACCTACTCTAGGAATCACAGGATTCCTAGATAGCTACCTTATTGATTTAGCGGTTCGGTACTCAAGGAGGGTGGTATGACACCCGGTATTCTAAATCATACACCAAGCTAAGGTGCCCGACACAGAAATGAAGACTAATTTCTATCTCTGAACACGATGTTGTACCCTTGATACAGAGGGTTAGATTCACCGCAGGTAAGACATTCGGCAAAGGTTTGACTCGATAAAAATTGGTATCGTTCGCAAATGGCTTGTCGCTCTGTTTCAATATTCAAGTCGTGATATAACATGTCTAATGCCAATACTGTTCAGCGCATTTTCTCAGGGAGTCCTAATTTGACGTTCCGAATCATGCGATTGGTGAAGCTATTAACGTAGCCGTTGGAATCTCAAAGAAGGTGGAAACATTCTTGATTAATTTGACCCTCGATTTTCTAATCCATGCATGAAATTAATGTGCTAGTCTCTAACACGTATACTAACTCGTCCCACTGAACACGGTGTTATACTCTCGATAGAGCGGGTCAGATTCACAGCAGGTAATTGTTTCACTCGTTACAAGTTGGTAACGATCTCGAACGGTTCGGCCATCGATCTTCTAATTCATACATGATGATAACGTGCCTTCACTGAAATGAATACTAGTTTCTTTCCCTGCACACGTAGTTATACTCTCGAAACAGCGGGTTAGTTTTTCGGAGGGCATGGTCTTCGGTAATGTGTTTGACTTTATGCCAATTGGTAACATTCTCCGTCGGTTTTACTCTCCATTTTAATATTCAAAGCATGAATTAAAGTGTCTATAACCAATACTGTTCAGCGGATTTACTCCCGGTATATCTGGTTTCACTCTCGGAACGACTGCATGGGTGAAGCAATTCACTTAGCCGTTCGTCGGTCACATCAGGTGGTAACCTTCTCGAACGCTTTGGCCCTCGGTATTGATATTTGCACACAAGCATGTGGTGGTCGTCCGTTATAATATGTACTAGCTTTATTGCTTGCACATTAAGCAGAACACGCGCTACAGGGGCTTGGTTCGTAGAAGTTATGGTATTTGGTAAAAGGTATGACTTTATAGCAATTTGTGACGCTCTCAAACGGTTTGACGCACTATTTTAAAATGCAAACCGCGAATGATGGTGTATATTGCCAACACTGTTCAGCGGGTTTATTCCCGGAATTCCAGATTTGAAGCGCAGTTTCACAGGATAGGTGAAGCTACTGACTTAGTCGCTCGAATCTCAAACATGGTGGTAAATTTCATGATCGGTTTGACCCGCGATCGTCGAATTCATTCATGAAATTAAGGTGTTTGTCAGTAAAGTGTGTACCAGTTCGTACATCTGAATACCGTTTTATACTTTCGATACAGAGGGTTATTTTTTCGGGGGGTATGGTCTTCGGTAGATCGTTTGACATTATGTCAATTGGTAACGTTCTCATGCAGCTTGACGCTTTCCGCGAGTATACAAACTGTGATTTAAGATATATATGCCCAACACTATTCAGCGGACTTACTCCAGGAATATATGGTTTGAATTTCGGAATCACAGTATAGGTGAAGCTATTGACTTTGCTGATCGAATACCAAAGAAGGTGGTATCGTTCTCTAACGGATTCACACTCGATCTTCTATATAATACACGAAATTATGGTGCCTGTCACTATACTTTAAAATGATTTGTTTCGTTGTACACGAAGTTATTCTCTCTATACAGCGGATTATGCCTTCGGCGTGTAAGGCCTGCAGTTAATCGTTAGACTTTATACAAATTGGCAACGCACTGAAACAGTCTGACGCCCTACGTTAACATTCAAAACGTATACTGAGGTGTGTATTGCCAATACCCCTCAGCCGATTTACTACCGCAATACCTGGTTTTACTCACGATATCACAGGATAGGTGAAGTTATTTGCTTAGCCGTTCGGATCTGAAGGAATGTGGTGAGGATCTGGAACGGATTGACTATTATATCTTCCAATTTATGCCTGAAATTAAGGAGCACATCAGTAAATTGTGACTCTCAATTTTGCTGTTCATACATGAATATAGTGCTTCCATGTACGAAAATGTCTACTAATTTGGTTCCGTGAAAAGTAAGATAGGCACACGCTGCAGCGGTATATGTTCTCGCAAGGTAATGTATTGGATAAAAAGAATTACTTTATTTTAAATGATAATGTTGACCGGCTGTTTGACTCCATGTATGAATTGCACGATCGAGTGTCAGACTTTTCAAAAATGTTACTACATTCCTTCAAATCGACCGGCTTAGACAGTAGCTTCACCTATCGTGTGACTCCGCGAGTCAAGCCAGGTATTCCAGGAGTAAATCATCTGAACAGTATTGGCAAGAGACACCTTACGGCAGAGCTTCGATACTGAAGCAGAGCGTCAATCCGTCTGAGAACGCTACAAATTGTTATAAAGTCTAACGTCTTACTGAAGACTTTACCCTCCGAGTGAATAACGCGCTGTACAGAGAGTATAACATGGTGATCAGAGTAACAAATTGGTTTCCCTTTTTAGGGACGGGCACCTTAATATCGTGTATGCAATAAGAGAACCAGTGTCAAACCTTTCGAGAACGATACCACCTTCTTTTAGAGTCGAACGGTTAAGTAAGTAGCTACACCAACCCCGTGATTCCGGGAGTCAAACCTGCTATTGCTGGAACAAATCCGCGTAACTGTATTGGCACTCGACACCTTATTTCACGGTACGAATATTAGATGCAGAGAGTCAAACTGTTTGAGAACGTTACCAGTTTGTTTAACGTCATACGCTTTATCGCATACCTTACCTTCCGGGACCACAACTGCGTATAACTGCGTGTTCCGAGAAACGAATTGGTCAGCATTTTAACTACGGGCACCTCAATTTCATGTATGACTTAGAAGATCCAGGATCAAATCTTTCGAGAACGTTACCATCCCCTTTGATAGTCGAACCGCTGAGTAAATAGCTTTATGTATCCTGCGACTCCGAGAGCCAAACCAGGTACTCCAGGAGTAATTGCGCTGAACCATTTTGGCACTACACATCTTAACTCAAAGTTTGAATATAGATGCAATCCGTCAAACCGTTATAGAACGATACCAATTGCTATATAGTCAATCGTTTTACAGAAAGGCTTACCGTGCGAGGAGCTAACCCGCCGTATAGAGAGTATATCTTCGTGTTTAGAGAAACACACTAGCATACATTTTAGAGACGATCACACTGATTTTGTGCTTGAATTAGAGGATCGAAGATCAAACTGTTCAAGACCGTTTCCACCATCTATGATATTCGAGAAGTTAAGTCAATGGCTTCACCTACCCTGCGATGCCGACAGTGAAACCAGATGTTCCGGGAGTATATGCGCAGAACAGTGTTGGTGATCGTCATCTTAATTCACGGTTTGAATATTTACTGAGAGCGAAAGACCGGTTGAGGACGTTACAATATGGTATAAAGGCAACCTTTTTACTGAATACCATACCGTCTGCGAAAATATCCCACTGTATCGAGTGCAAATTCATATACACAGAAGCAAATTAGTACACATTTTAGTGAAGGGCACCTTAACGTCATATATGAATTAAAATTTCCAGGGACAACCTATTCTAGAGCGTTACCAGCCTCTTTGCGGGTTGAAAGGCGGAGTCAAAAGCTTCACCTACATAGTGATTAGGAGAGTCAAACCAGGATCTCAATAGGGAACGTTCTACAACGTGTCGAGTCTAATGTTCATATCGGGAATTAGTGTGTCCATTGCCAATACAGTACAGCGGATTCACTCCACGAATACCTGGCATAGCACTAGGAATCTCAGCACGGGTGTCGCTGTTGACTTCGCCGTTCCATTCTCAGAGAAGTTGGTGGGATCGTTCTCGAACGATTTGGCTCTAGATTATTCTATTCATAATTAACAATAAGGATTTCGTCTTCTAAAATGTCTACTAATTTGTTCCGGTTAACACTAAGAGAGACAATCGCTACAGCAGGATGGGTTCTCGGACGGTAACGCCTTCGGTAAAAAGTTTGACGCAATGAAAACTCGTAACGTTCTACAGCGGTTTGATTCAGGAGTTTAATATTTATATCGTGATACATGGTATGTGATGCCAGTTATGTACAGCGGATTTAATCCCCGAATACCTGGTTTGAGTCTTGGAGTCATAGGATGCGTGGAGCTATTGACTTACCTGTGCGGTTCGCAAGAAAGGTGGTCACGCTGTCAAACGGTTTGATCCTGGATCTTCAAATTCATACATGACATTAATATGCACGTCACTAAACTGTATACCTATTTGCGTGTCTGAACACGAAGTATTACTATTCATACAGCGGGATACGTTCTACGAAGGATGGGTATTCAGTAAAAAGTTTGACTCTATAACTGTAGGTAACGTTCTACAACGGTATGACTCTGTACATTACTATTTACACAGTGAATTAATTTTTCTATTGCCTATACCATACTGCGGATAGACTCTCGGAATTGCTGGTCTAACTCTCTGAATTAAAAGGTAGGTGAAGCTATTGTCATACCCGTACGACTCTACAAAAAAGATGCTAACATTCCCGATCAGTATGACTCTCGATTTTGCTATTCATACGTCGAACTGGGGTGTCTATTGCTAATAGCGCTCAGCCGATTTACGCCTGGAATACCTAGTTTGACACCCGGAATCTCGGGACAGGGTGAACCTATTCACTTAGCCATTCGATTCCCAACGAAGATGGTAACGTCCTCGATCGGTTTGACCCCCCATCTTCTAATTCATAAATGAAGAGATGGTGTCCGTCACTGAAATGGCGACTCATTTCTGTCTCGGTACACGAACCGATTCTCTCGAAACGGCGAGTTTGCTTCTTGGATGGTACGGCCATCTCTAAATAGTTTGACATTATACCAATTGATATCGCTCTAAAACGGATTGACGCTCTTCATTAATATCAAAGCGTGAATTCATGTGTCTATTGTCAATACCATTCGGCGAATTCACTCTCGGAATGCCTGGTTTGAATCTCGGAATCTCAGGATTTGTGAGGCTATTGACATAACTGTTCGTCTCTCACAGAAGGTGGCAACGTTCTCCAGCGGTTTGAGCGTCGATCTCCTAATTCGTACATGGAGTTACGGTGCCCGTGACTGAAATGAATACCAATTTCGTTCTCTGAACACGTAGTTATACTTTCGACACGGAGAGTTTGCACCTCTAATGGTAACGCCATTGGCAAGTGTTTGACTTTATACAATTTGGTAATGTTCTCAAATGCTTGACGCTTTACATTTCTATTCAAACCGTGAAATAATATGACGAATGCCAATACTATTCAGCGGATTTACGCCCGGAATACCTGCTTGTACTCATGCTATCACTGGTTAGATGAAGGTATATCGAGGTTTTGTAGTTGTACACTGCAGCTCGAAGCGGCAGTACTGTACGGTTTCAGTCAATTCCTTATCATTGATTTTGTACCATATGCATTCTCCATTTATTTATAGATACTGCAATTTACTGTTGTTATATTTTCGTTCTTGTTCGAAATTTTCAATTTTTATGTAAAAAAATTATATTTCTTAGTAAAAGTGCCTTTGAAATTAGTTGAGTGTACATTTATGACATTATCTTGTTAAAAATATTGATAGTATATATGATTGTCTGTATAAGTAACTACGCTGTCGGAACGACACTGCTGGAGAGATCCTGTATTAGCGTTCGGTAGATCGGAGGGAAACTAGCGTACGATCTACGTTAACTTCTTTAACCTTGATATTGTACCGTATGCACCTTTCGCAGTTTTCTATTTATTTCTACATACTGCAATTTACACGTATTGTATTTCGGACTTTCTTCAAAATATCCAATTGCGAATATAAGAAATTGTATTTCACAGTAAATGTGACTTGGGAAATATGTGAGTGTACGTTTATGACAATATTTTGCTAATTTTATTGCTGTTTCATATGATTGCCTATATGCGTACTTACGCATCCGGTGCGACAAGAGAAAGGTGGACCTGCCGTTGTGATCGGCAGATCGGAACGACTATACTGGCTGGTCTTCGTTAATTTCTTTAATCGTGGTATCGTAACGTATGCATTTTGATCGATTTTCTGTTTAATTCTACATATCGTTATTTACTATTTTGATATTCCCGATTTCTCCCTAAATTCCAACTGATAATTTCCAAAATTGTATTTCCTTGTAAAAGTACCTTTGAAATTAGTTGAGTGTACGTTAATGACATTATCTTGTTAACAATATTGTTATTTTATACGGTTTTCTGTATACGTACCTATGGTTCCTGCACGACACGGCTGGAATTATGCCGTTGTTGCGTTCACACGCTCGGAGCGGCACTACTCGGTGGTCTTTGTTAATTTATTTAACCCTGATTTTGTACCGTATACATTTATTTCCTGTTTTCCATTTACTTATGCATACTGTAATTTACTGTTGTGATATTTTCGATTTTTTTTCGTAATTTTCAATTTTTATTTTATTAAATTGAATTTCCCAGTAATAGTGCCTTTGGAATTAATCGAGAATTCGTTTATGACATTATTCTGTCAAACTTATTGTTATTCTATATGATTGTCTCTATACGAACGTACGGTACAAGTGTAACATGACTGGCGATGTCTTGTAGTTGCGTATGGCAGAGCAAAGGAGCAGTACTGTGTGATCTGCGCTAATTTCTCTAACCTAGATATTGCACCTAATGCATTTTTTCCAGTCTGCATTTATTTTTGAATCCTGTCATTTACTGTTACGATATTTTCGATTTTCTTCGATATTTTCCATTTTTCGTTGAAAAAATTGAGTTTGATGGTAAAAGCATGTTTGGAATTTGTTGTGTCTACATTTATGACATTATTATGTTGACCTTATTCGTATTTAATATGATTGTATACGTTACCTACGCTGCCGGAGAGACACCAATAGCGATGTCCTGTATTTGCGTACGACAGATCGAAGCGGCACTACTGGAGGGTCGTAGTTAATTTCGTTAAACTTTATTTTGTATTGTATGCATTTAATCCTGGTCATCCATTTATTTAATCATACACTAATATACTGCTTTCATATCTTCGATTTGTCTTCAAAATTGTCAATTTTCTATTTTAAGAGTTGTATTCCTTAATAATATTGTCTTTTGAGTTAGTTGAGTTTACGTTTATGATAATATTATTTTAAACTTATTGTTATTTTATATAATTGTCCGTGTACATACCGACGCTTCCAGTGTAACACGACCGGAATGACCTCGTAGTTGAGTTCTGTAGATCGGAGCGATGCTACGATGCTACTATGGTCTTCGTTAATTTCTATATCCTGGATGTTATACTGCAGAGACTCTTTCGCAGTACTCCTTGCAGTTTAACTAACTGTAATTTACTGATATGATATATTCAATGTCTCTCAATATATTCAATATTTAGTTTAAAGGATTGTGTTTCATAGTAACAGTGTTTTTGGCATTAGACGACTGTACGTATAAGTCAATATCTTGTTAAACTCATTCTCTTTATATACGATGATCTATATACATAAATATAGTAGTAGCGTGCGGCAGAACGATGCGCCACTGCTGGATGGTCTACGATATTGTCTTTAACCTTCATTTTGTAACGTATACATTTTTCCAAGTTTACGAATTATTTATACTTACTGTAATTTACTGTTATAATGTTTTCGATCATTTTCAAAATTCCCAATATTTAATTTCTAGCGTTATATTTTTTGGAAAAGGTGTCATTGGAATTGGTTAAGTGTACGTTTATACCGATATTTGGCTGAAATTGTTGTTGTATAATGGGATTGTCTGTACATGAACATGCGCTGCAGCAACGACACGACTGGAGTGTTATTCTAGTTGCGTACGGTATATCTGAGAGACAATACTCTATGGTCATTGTTAAAATGATTAACCATAATAATGTCCCGTAAGAATTCTTTCTCAGTCTTCTATTTACATTTACATACTCTAACTTATAGATACGATAGTTTCGATTTTTTTCATAATTTCCAGGCTTTAATTACAGAAATTGTATGAATGAGGAAACTTGACAATTGATTGAGTTGAGTGCAGGTTTGTAACATTGTTTTATTATACTTATAGTTATTGTATATGATCGTCTGAATACGTACCTGCGCTACCGATACTACACGGTAGGACTTATATTGAATTTACGTTCAACAGATCCGAGCGATACTACAAGATGGGTCTCATTAATTTCATAACTAGGACTTTGTGCCGTATGCATTTTATCCCAGCTATCTATTTATTAACACATACTGCAATTTAGTTTTACGATATTTTCGATTTTTTTGATAACTTCCAGTCTATAAGTTCAAAGACTGTATTCTTTATGAAATGTGTCTATGGAATTTGTTGAGTTTACATTTATGACAATATTGACTTATGCTTCTTCTTATTTTATATGATTCTCTGTATTCGTACCTCGCTTACAGCCCGACACGAGTGGAATGGTCTTGTAGTTGCGATTGGTATATCGAAGCAACACTACTCTATGAGCTTCGTTAATTTCATCAACCATAATACTGCACCGTAAGGATCTATTCGCAGTGTTCCATTTATTTTTACATGCTGTATATTACTGTTATGCTATTTTCGATTTTTTCATAATTAACAGTTTTTAAATTAAAAATTTGTACTTCTTAATAGAAGTGCCTTTTCAATTGGATAAGTCTACATTTATGCAAATATTTTGTTTAATTTTCTGTTATATAATATAATTGTCTGAAACAAACCTACGCTTCTGCAGCAACACGAATTGAGTTGCCTTGTAGTTGCGTTCGGTAGGACGGAGCTACTCGACTGTATGGTCTTTGTTATTTTCAGTACACTCAATATAGTACAGTAACTATTCATTCGCAATTTCCTGTTTATTTCTATGTTCCCAATTTTTACTTTATTTATATATTCTGCAATTTACTGTCCTAATATTTTCGATTTTCTTCCAAATTTTCAATTCTTATTATAAGAAATTCTATTTCCTAATAAAGGTGTCATTGTAATTACTTGAGTCTACGCTTATGTCATTTATTTGGTGCATATTGTTATTTTATATGACTTTCTGTACGCGAACCTACGCACCCGGACCAACACCACTGGCGAGGACTTGCAGTTGTGAACGCCAGATGGAAGCGGCTCTTCTGGATGGTCTTTGTTTATTTATTTATCCATAAGATTGTGCCGTATGCGTTCTTTTGCAATTTTCTATTCATTTCTACATACTGCATTTTACTGTTATGATTTTTTCAATTCTTTTCGAAATTCATAAATTTAAATACAAGGACCTGTATTCTTTATCATACGCGCTTATTGGTTTGCTGAGTTTTTTTTATGACAATATCATGTTAAGCTTTTTGCCATTATATACCGTTGTCTGTATACGTACCTTCCGTGCTGCAGCGACACGGCTGAATTGGCCTTGTAGTTGGGATCGCCAGAATGAAGCGGCATGCCGGATGATCATCGTTCACCTTTTTAACCACAATATTGTACCACATGCAACCATTCGCAAATTTCTATTTGCTTCTGCATACTGCACTTTACTGTTATGATTTATCGATTTTTTTCATAATTTCCAATTTTAATTTATAAAATTGTATTTCCTAGGAAGTCTTTCATTGGAATTAGTTAGGTGTACGTTTATGATTATAGTTGGTTATATCTTACGTTATTTCCTCATGGTCTGCATTCATAACTACGATGCCGGAGCGTGACGACTGGCGACGTATTGCAGTTGCGTAGTGCTGATTGGAGCGGCACTACCCGATGATATTTGTTAATTACTTTAAGCTTAATATAGAACCGTACGCATTTTTCCCCAGTATTCCATTTATTTATGCAGACTCTTATTTATTGCAATGATATTTTCAATTTCTTATAAAACTTTTAATCCTTACTCCATAGATTTGTAATTTTCAGCAAAATTGACTTTGGAATTAGTTCAGTGTGCGTTTGTGACATCAGTTTTTTCATCTTATTGATATTTTATACAATTGTGTGTATAGGTACCTACGCTTCCGGAACAACACGGCTGTAGTGGTCTTCTAGTTGCTTACCGCAAATCTCAGCGGCACTGCTGGATGGCCTGGGTTAATTTCTTTAGTCTTGAGATTGTACAGTATGCATTGTTCCCATTATTCCATTTATATATGCATACTGTAATTTGTTGTTGTGATATTTTCAATTTTTTTCAAAATTTCAAATTTTTATTTTCAAAAATTGTATTTATGAGTGAAAGTGTATTTGGAATTCGTCGAATGTACGTTTATGTCATTATTGCTATGAAACTTATTTTTATTTTACATAATTTTCTTTATACGAACATACGCCTCCGGAACGACGCGCCTGTTATGGTCTTGCAGGTGCGTTCGTCATATCAGACCGACACTACAGTATTATCTTCGTTAAGTTCTCTATACTTGATATTGTGCCGAATGCATTCTTTCGATATTCACTATTTATTACTAGATTGTGTGATCTACTGTTGTGATATTTCCGATTTTTTTGTACCTCCAATTTTTTATTTCAGAAATTGTATTTTTTACGAGAAGTGAAAATATCACAGAAGCAACTTACAGTATGTGCAAATAAATGAAGAACTGGGCAAAAATTCTTACTGTACAATATCAAGGATAAAAACATTGTCGACGACCTTCCAGTAGTGTCGCTCCGATCTGCCGTACGCAACTGCAAAGCCACTACAGCCGAGTCTTTCCGGAAGCATAGGTACGCATACAGGCAACCGTTTGAAATAACAGTAAGTAGAGCAAAATATTATCGTAAGCGTACACTTATCTAATTCCTCAGATACTTTTAATAAGAAATACAATATTTTAAATAAAAATTGGAAACATCGGAGGAAATTAGGGGTATCGTAAGTGTAAATTGCGGTATTTCTAAATAAACAGGGAATTGCGAACGACTGAATACCGTACAACATTGTTTTCAAAGGAATTAATGACGACCATCCAGTTGTGCCGCTCCGATCTGCCGTACGCACCTACAAGATCAGCCCAGCCGTGTCACTCCGGAAACGTATGTACATTTACAGACTACCATATAAAGTCACAACAAATTTATCGAAATATTTTCATAAACGAGCACTCATCTATTTCCACGGACACTATTCCTATAAAATACAATTTTTGATGTTAGAAGTGTGAAATTTTCAAGAGAATCGTAAATATTATAACAGTAAATGACAATATGGCGAAATAAATAGAAAACAGCGAAGGAATGCATACGGTACAATATCAAGGCAAAAGATGTTAACCAGTACCTTATAGTAGTCTCGCGTATATCCACCGTACGCAACTACTTGCCCGCTCGAGGCGTGTCGCTCTGGACGCGTAGGAACGTATACAGACATTCATGTACAGTAACCATAAATATTACATAATAATGTTATAATCGTACACTCAACTATTTTCAAGGACACCATTACTAAGAAATACAAGTTTTGGAAATTACAAACTGCAAATTATGGAAGAAATCGAAGATATCCGAAGAGAAAATTGCATGATGTATATATAAATGGAAGACTGGGATGAAATCCATACGGAACCAAATCAGAGTTAATGAAATTGACAAAGACCATCCAGCAGTGTTGTTACGACATAGCGAAGGCAACTGCAACTCCAGTCCATTCGTGTCGCTCCGGAAGCGAAGGTACGTATACAGGCAACCATGTAAAGTAAAAATAAGTTTAACAAAATAATGTCATAAACGAGCACTGAAATAGATCCAAAGACACTTGTTTTCAGAAACACAATTTTTTCAATTAACAATAGACACTAACAGTCGACCATAACAGTAAATTGCAGTATTTGTATATAAATATAAAAATGAGAAAGAATTGTTTGCGGTTCAAAATCATGTCTTAAAAAATTAACGGAGACCATACAGTAGTGTTGCTCGATCTGACGTACCTTCATTCACTGTTCGAATATTATAGCCGGATGTCAAGCCACTCTAGAACTCTACCCGTTCGTATACAGTATAACTTTTTAACGTAGGCCATTCCTTCGGAGAAGAAAGCCCGCTTTATTGAGGGCATTACTTCGTGTTCGCCAAAGTAAATTAGTATGCATTTTAGTGACGGGCACCTTAATTTCTAGTATGAATTACAAAGATCGATGTCAAAACGTTGGAGAACGTTGCCACTGTCTTTGAGAGTTGAACGTCTAAATCTGTAGCTTCACCTATCCCGTGATTACGAGAGTCAAACAAGGTATTCCGGTAGAAAATCCGTTTAACAGTATTGGCAATAGGCACACTAATTCATTGCATGGATATTATACTTGAGCGTCAAACCGTTCGAGTACGTTGCGAACTGGTATAAAGTCAAACCTTTTATCGAATAACTTATCGACCTAGAACGAACATCGAACTAGCGAGTGTCTTGCTTAGTGCTCACGGAAACAAATTGTAGTCATTATAGCTCACGGAGACCTTATTTCTGTGTGTGAATAGCAAAATCGGGAGTCAGACTATTCCATAACGATACCACATTCTTCCTGGTTCGAACAGCTAAGTTAATAGCTTCACTTATTCTGGGATCCCGAGAGACAATATAGGCACTCTGGGAGTAAGTGGCCCGTACCGTATTGGCAATAGAATCCTTAATTCCCGGAATCAATATTAAAGCAGACCGGCATACCGATTTATAGCGTT